>NW_010274151.1:0-18205 GCF_000690775.1 Eurypyga helias
AGGGCGCAGGGACGGTCACCAGCGGCGACAGGGCCTTCTTCATCAGGTCGGCCGAGTTGATGTTCCAGGCCTCCGCCGTGATCAGCTGGGCCACCCCGTTCTCCAGCTTGTTGTTGGCCATCGCCGAGGGCGAGCTGGTGACGTCCATGGGCAGGTTTGGGGCATCCTTGTACAGGTCCTCCATGTCGCAGGGCTTCTCGGGCTCTGCCGGCGCCGCCTCTACATCGCCGTCAGCGGGACCCGCGTCGGCTCTGGGCTGCCAGGAGCATTGGCGCAGACATAATGTGGCCTGCAAACGAGAAACATAGTTTAGGCACTGCATAAATCTCCTCCTTAAAATAATATTTGTAATTGCCTTTAAAGACCCCATCGCCAAAGAAAAGCCATTAAACATTTCCACGCTTCAGGCTAACGGCTCCACAATACAGTGTAGTATATATATAGGGATGCTGGATATACATACATCCGTGAGTGTTCTACGAAGAGTTTTGAGGAACTTATATTTAGCTGTAAACACAGATAATTTAAAAGGCCTCAAGGGCTGCCTGCAGCCAAAGCCTGCCCCCTTCCCTGTACGCAGCCAGAAAGAAGGACTCGGGCTGTCCGTTTCACGCTGTTAAACAAAGCTTCACGTAATGACAGCGCCCGGTACAGCCGAGCAACAGCACGCCGGTTTGACTCAAGAAAAGCCCCCAAACCAAACATTCCTAAAAATATCCTGGCTAAGAAACGTTCCGCCATGGGCGAAGGGTCCTCGCTTCCCCTAAAATGCTCATCCCTTTTCCGTCCCAGTGGGATTTACTGAAAGCAAGCGGGCGAGGGCCGCACGCTGCGTACAGCACCTCCGAAATGGCCGTGTGCAGGGTGAGAAAGGAGCAATCCCAAGGCAAACCCCGACGTTCGCCCTGCCACAGAGGCATCAAAAAAAAAACAATCAAAGAAATCTCAAATTTGATTTGACAGCACAATCCTTTATATTAACCAAGCAAATGGCAACTAAATGAAGGGCAGGGATTGCTTCCATTCATCATCACACTGAAATTTGCAGCCTCTTTCCAGAAGAGATTAGCACCCCCTTCCCCCAGAAAAGAACCCCAAAAAGCAGCAAACTAACGGTGCCACGCATCCATTTATTCACAAGGACAAATTATTTCCGCACCGCGAGCGGCCGCCCGCAGACTTTGGCTGGGGCCGTTCGCTCTGCCTGGCACTGCCCGTGCCGCTCCCGAAGTGCACGGTGCATCCTACCGTGGTAATAATCACTATGGAAACTTGTCCGGTTTCAACTCTGTTACCATGGAAAAGCACTGGTGCGACCCAAATTTCCGTTTTTCACCTGCACGCTGCTGAATCCTGCTCCCAACAAACGAAACGTGTGCCATGGCTGCTGGCCAGGCCGGCGAGCGTGGGGTGCTTCCCCGCGTCCCACCGACGTGCGGGCGTTGGGATGACGGGGAGGGCAGCCCCACTCTCCGAAATGGGATGGGTGAGGAGTGCCAGCCCAGGGATGTGTCCATGTATGAGCTCCCCCGGCTCTGGCGCTTACAGCAATGATTTACTCACGTAGATGTTGGTAGGACTGACCAACCTGCAAACTAAGAGGGGAAAAAAGCAAACCCCACAAACAAAGGCTAAAAAAATGGCCTAGGCAGGGAAGCGGGAAATCTCCCGAGACCTGTAAATCCTTGGATTTGGCAGGGAGATGCCATGGTGAGCGTGAGACTACAGAAATGTCGGGAGTTAATCGCGGAGGCTGGTTGGTTAAAATGCTGATAATATATCAGGCGCGTTTGTGTTCTTAAAAAGGATTTTTTAAAGTAAACACATGAGTCATTTCTCTTCCCCTCCTGCTGCTGGCTTAAGAATAATAATTCCGGATTTTTCTCATCCCATGAAATGTTCTGCAGCAAGCACTCACAACTACAGGGTTGAGGGGTTTTTTTGCTTCTTTCCTTTTCCAGCCTCGGCCGAGACCGGCAGGCAGAGATGCCCAAGTGCTAAAAAACAGAGGAGCAAAAATCAAATTCCTCATTCTGAAAGTGACAAATATTGGTGCCAAAAAAAAAAAAAATTGAGCCAGTGCTGTTTTGTAATTACAAAAAATAAGAGCGATCATTTCTAAACATAAAGGCTATTTGGAGACTGCTCAGCAGATTCAAGCTGAAAAAACCCCCACGTTGTTGTTTCTGTTAAGGAGTTAAAAAGCCATTTTCTACTGCTCTTACGTCATCTCTCCCTCCCTCCTTTTAAAAATGACCGTTTTAAAGCCCTGTGGTCTCTGCGGCGAACACCAGCATCTTTGCCCTCCCAGCTGCTGCCGCCCAGCCCAACATTCTGCACGTGACGCCGGCTCTTCCCGACGTTTCTGTGCGCTTGAGCGGCACGAGAGCGTGGGGTTTTCACCGGTAATCAATGACTGGGCAGGGAGGTGAAATGACCCCCTGTTCCCCTGGCAAACCCCTTTGAAGTCAAGAAATAGAAGAATTAAGATGAAAATTATGCGGCATAAGAGACTTGAGGGATTAGCATGCTGCCAGAGAGAGAGAGCTCACTGCTGCCACTGGAAGTATGAGACATAACACCCCCGCCCCGCTGCTGCTTTAAAGAGCAACAGGGCTGGAGGCAGAGGGAATACCTCGATGGGGGGAAGAGGAGCCCATCTATCGCCATCAGACACTTGGAAGAAATGCCCGTGGGGCGTGTGGTTGGGGTTTTTTTTAAAGCATAGTCAAATATTGTTTCCTGTGCTGAATCCTGTACGTTTCTGAGATCTGTAAATACATATTGTTGAGCTCGTGGCCCTACCCTGTCTCTGGGAGGGCCCCGCTGTGTGAGGGGAAGGAGAAGGAAAGGAGAGGTGTAGCCCTCGACCCAAGGTTATGGGTTTGGGGTGGACTTTTCCCCCCTCACCTTCCCTATGGGGAACTGTACCTTGCTGTACTTTCAGTGCAGCTGCCTCTTGAGCATGTGATGGCTACAGAAACAGAACACCCCCCCTATCCCCCCACCCCCATATAAAGATACACATATATAATATATAGAGATATACTTTAAAATACGTCGCGATCCTGCCCGCAGCTTGGCAGTAGCCACTGCCCCCTGCGCCCCGTAAAGCAATTTTCGGGTTCACCCGTGAGACAATCCCAGGGCGGCTAAACACGCGTTACACTAAACACCTATTATCAAGGTCAGTAGGCACACAGAGCGAAAAGGATCCAAGTCCCCGAGCCTCCGAAGGAGAAACGTTCGAAGGTCTGGGATTGAGAGATGGTGTTTGTAGGTCCTGGACTCCTTTTTTGTACCATGCAGACCGAGTACACGGTACAAACCTGTAAATCAACATGGAGATGACTTAAAACGAAATTATCAGCGTTGGCATTAACAGTGCCAGTTATACTATATCTCTCCTTTAATAAATACCGGCCTGAAGTATGTGCTGGGCTTGGGTTTTTGGGGGATCTTTTTTTCTTTTAAAATTGCTGCTTCACTGCACATAAAGTATTCAGAGTTACCCAGTTTTTAAAAACAAGTATCATGGACCTAATATGCACAAATGAAGGTAATATAATTAATTCAATGAAACAAAGTTTCCTCTGTCTACCACACCTGAGTGCTGGAAAAAATCAATTACTTTAATACTCATCTATTTAATATTTAATTTGCTGTTTGTTTTAACTGAAAAGAACCTTGCAACACTGAAACGAGGCCTGTTGTAAATAACCCGGGCTTTCCCACCGGGGTGCTGATAAGAGTTAAGTTCACGGCACAATGCAATGATGTGTGTAACTGTACAGGAAACGGCGTGTTAGCTATACAGACATGCCATGAAAGGGGTGGTGATAATTCTAGTTTATTCTTTTTATCTCCTGCTGCTGGCTGTGCAACAGACTTTTCACAGAATAACAGAACTGTTTGGGTTGGAAGGGACCTTAAAGCCCATCTAGTTCCAACCCCGCTGCCATGGGCAGGGACACCTTGCACTAGACCAGGTTGCTCAAAGCTTCATCCAACCTGGCCTGGAACACTTCCAGGGATGGGGCATCCACAGCTTCTCTGGGCAACCTGTTCCAGTGCCTCACCACCCTCTCCGTGAAGAACTTCTTCCTGATATCTAATCTAAACCTGCCCTCTTTCAATTTAAACCCGTTACCCCTTGACTTTTCTCAGGGCTGCTGCGTGCCGTCCTGGGGGACAGCAGCACTGCACCGTGCACAGCTGTCCCTGCGCTCCACTTGCTCCTCTGCACCCCGGCTTGTACCTCGCTGTTGACGCAGAACTCAAATAACACTGTGCACACTGCGGAAGGGGTCTCAGACACTCCCATTGTGGGATGCCCTGCTCAGTACCTCCTGGAAAACTGGGTTTCCTTTCAGTCTAAACACAGGACCAAAAGCAGAACACAATTAGAAATCTTGACTTGATGGACAGCCTAGGGACAAAATTATGGACCAGGTCTGGACTTTTTGGCCAAAACTCGCTGCTCGCCATCACTGATCTTCCTGCCAGAAGCACCGCGCTTGACTCTTGCTCTGCAGAAGCCCATCAGCAAGGGCGGTGGTGAGCACATCCCCGACGGGGGACACCCCACCGCCCTTCGGGAGGGCAGCAGAACCACTGAGCACCCCTGGCGGCACGCGCCCAACCGCCACGCCAGGCCCTGCGCGCCCCTGTCCCCACGGGGCTGCTCCTGCCGCCGTGTGGCATCACGCCCCATCGCCCTTGACACACCACAAAACCACGCGCCCAACCTGCGCCCTGCTGAGACATGGGTTTCTTGAGGAGCTCGGAGTTGGGCCTGCTCATCCTCAGCAGCCTCGGCGGCCAAAGCCCGACCCATCTTTCTGCGTCCTTCTGCAGTAAATAGCCAAATGGGCAGCGAGGACACATACTGGCACAGACCAACCAACAATAAATCGTCTTCCATCCTGCAGTTTTTGCTTTGTGTATAGTTCCCGCCGTACACAAAGGCTTTGCCGTGTTGCTATGGGTGTCTTGTTGCTAGAACAGAAAAAATGTATTTGAGTAAAGCTTCATATACCAAGTACATTGAGCTACTTGTACCCAAATAATGTCCAGGTTGGCTCTCCCGTACGTGCAAAGCAGAGGTGATTTCAGCAGCATTTGCCTCTCACGTTTCTCACCGATTCAGGCACCTGGGATTGACATTCCTGGCCATCCCACATACCCTTTCAGTAGCGTCACCCTCAAGCACTGAAGGGCAGAGGAGTAACCCACTCACAGCTGATGGTGAACTACCCTTTTCCCTCGTGTTTCACCATTTGTGGTCCTGCGTGTGATACCCCCCACACCCAGGTACAGAGGCACCAGGAGGGCCGTTGGGACCTGTCCCTTCTCTGCTCGCAGGAGGGCTGATGGTGACCGCCCCCAAGGTACGGAGCAGGCGGAGCGAAGGAGACCCACAGGCCATTTGTTAAGGCAACCAGCCCCCCACCCTCCTGCCAGCTCACAGCTGGACCTCAAACGCAGCCCCATCACCTCTGAAAAGTGGGGTTGTTTCCTTGGTGCCCCTGGGACGGGACAGAGCCTTCCAGTACCTGAAGCGGCTACAAGGAAGCTGGAGGGGACTTTTTACAAGGGCCTGTAGTGACAGGACAAGGGGTAATGGGGTTAAATTGAAAGTGGGGAGGTTTAGATTAGATATCAGGAAGAAGTTCTTCCCGGAGAGGGTGGTGAGGCACTGGAACAGGTTGCCCAGAGAAGCTGTGGATGCCCCATCCCTGGAAGTGGTCAAGGCCAGGCTGGATGAGGCTTTGAGCAACCTGGTCTAGTGGAAGGTGTCCCTGCCCATGGCAGGGGGGTTGGAACTGGATGGTCTTTAAGTTCCCTTCCAACCCAAACCGTTCTGTGATCCCCAGCAGTCCCTGCCTTTTGGGGGCACTGAGGAAACATCCCAGTTTAGCCCTGCCCTGTCCCCCCTCAGCTCAAATACCCAGCAACTCCCCGGTAAGGTTTAGGAGACGCCATTCAGAAGTGACGGAGGGCAAAGTGAGAAAGACATTGGAAAGGTGAGCAGGATTCACTCTGGTGTCAGCCAGAGAAAGGAGGGAGGGATACACCAGGGTATCCCCGCTGGTATGGAAGCTACACCCCCAGCCTTTGTTCCTCATCCCTCTGCGCAACGTCCCCTGCCCAGCACGCCCCTATGTGCTGCCCCCCCGTGACTCCTCGCACTACAGGAGGAGTAGAGGATGAGCTGGGCGCTGCCGAGGAGCAGTCAGATAAGAGCATCTCATCAGACAACTTCAGAGGACGCCGGAGGAATAACAAGGCTCTGGCGCGACTCATGCAACAGGTACCCTTTTATTTTCCACCGCTGCATTATGGATCCTTCCGGGCAGCAAACCCATTTGTGTCAGGGCTCCCATCCAGGCAGCTATGCCCCGGGGGGACTGAGAGGGAAAGGAAATCGTTACAGCGGCGCAAAATGGCACATTATAGATGGGACATTGACAACGCGTATACACTGCTTCGGCACACAGTCCGATCGGTCTCGAGTGCAGCGCCTTGCCTGGCTGACTGTACCTCGGTCTTATAAACCGTTCGGCTGAGAAACACCCCGGCGGTCTGCCTATGGCACAAGCTAATCGCCGGCAAGGAACCGCGTTAGGGCCATATATTTGCTAACTATACTGCTGTTGTCAACAACCTGTAGTTAGCAATCCATTCTGGGGAGGAGAGAACTTGCTTTCTCCTCATTTAAAAACAAATCAGACCAACTGAAAAAAAAAAAAAAATCCTGTCACAGACCTGAAACCAGTGTCTTTAGTCCCAAGGGCAATATGAACAAGACAGACGATAAATGCTGTGGATGGAATAGAGCGTTTGCCTGACAAATTTCAACCTGTAGTGAATTTTTATATCCAATTTGAAAGCCTCACAAACCCCCCTACATTCACAGAGGAAACCGTGACATACCCCAAGCATAAGAGAGCGCACGCCGCCGTACTGCCAGATGCCTTTCCTTTCTTCTGCTCCATTCACAACCTATTCCAATAACTGGATATCACACTTGACTGAAGGTCTCCTGCTTTCACAAGGACCCCCACTCGTGAAGCATACAGTATTGCCCATAAACAGGCACTGCAAAACCAGGGCTACTTTGAAACGAGATTGATCTTGCTATTCCCAAATGCTCAAGTTTCTCATATCCGCAGCACATCCCAGTTCCTGGGGTCTCTAAACCATTACACTTGGAGGAACCTTGCAGCAAGTTTACAAATATGAAGCTTTTCAAAAGGTGGCCTATTTTTTTGCCTTTAGCATAGCAGAGAAACGCCTAGACAGCGGCACCTTGCTTAGCCTGCAGCAAGCTGAACACGCACTCCCAGTCGGGGACAGCGCATGGAAGTCTGAGGGATGAAACGTGATGTGAAGGACAAATTAAATATGTCAGCTGTAATTACTGCTGAGTCATGTGTCATCCAGTTTGCGACGTCCCTTCAACCCAGCAGGCGCTTCTGACTCGTTGCAGCTTTCGTGCTCCAAGTTTTTCTTCAAACAGGGTGTGCTGGTTTTGGCTGGGATGGAGTTAATTTTTCTTCACAGTAGCTAGTTTGGGGCTGTGTTTTGGATCTGTGCCGAGAACAGTGTTGCTAACACAGGGATGTTTTCGTTACTGCTGAGCAGGGCTTACACAGAGTCAAGGCCTTTTCTGCCCCTCACCCCACCCCACCAGTGAGCAGGCTGGGGGTACAGGAGAAGTTGGGAGGGGACACAGCCGGCACAGCTGACCCCAACTGACCAAAGGGATATCCCATACCATATGACATCCCACTCGGCATATATATTTGAGGGAAGAAGGAAAGGGGGAATGTTTGGAGTGATGGTGTTTGTCTTCCCAAACCACTGTTAGGTGTGATGGAGCCCTGCTTTCCTGGAGATGGCTGAGCCCCTGCCTGCCCACGGGAAGTGGTGAATGAATTCCTACTTTTCTTTGCGTGTGTGCGCAGCTTGTGCTTCACCTGTTAAACTGTCTTTATCTCAACCCACGAGTTTTCTCGCTTTTACTCTTTCGATTCTCTTCCCCATCCCGCCATGGGGGGAGGGAGCAAGCGGCTGTGTGGGGCTTAGCTGCCGGCTGGGGTTAAACCACAATAGTAGGAAAAATTAGTTACCACTTTAGTGACTGCACAAGTATCTGTTTCAATCCCTTGATGCTGCTGGTAGTGTGCAGATGTCTCCTCCCAGAGTGTGATGTAGTCCCTTGGGATGGGGATGTCAGCAGTTGCAGAAGTGTGATGGGACAGGTGCGCTGGGAACCCAGCAATCACATCCCTGCCCTGAGCATCTGTGGTGGGCCCTGGGGGAACATCATCTCACCAGCCACCCCCCAAACGCCAAACTGTAGGGCTGCTCGCTCCCAGGAAAGTCCTGCCGCACTCCTCTCCCCACCCCATCGTGCATCTCTGCTTGCTCAGAATCACTGATGAGTTGTGTTGAGGTTGGAAGGAACCTCTGGAGATCACCTGGTTCAACTTCCCTGCTCAAGCAGGGCCACCTACAGCCATGCCCAGGACCATGTCCAGGCAGTTTCCAAATATCTCCAAAGGGGAAGACTCCGCAACCTCCCCGGGCAACCTGTGCCAGGGTTCAGTGACCCTCACAGCGAAAAACTGTTTCCTGGTGTTCAGAAGGACCCTCCTGTGTGTGAGTTTGTGCTCATTGCCCCTGGTCCTGTCACTGGGCACCCTGAGAAGAGCTTGGGTCTGTCCTCTTTGCACCCTCCCTTCAGGTATTTCTATACATCCCCCCCAGAGCCTTCTATTCTCCAGGATGAGCAGTCCCAACTCTCTCAACCTGTCCCCAAAGGAGGGGATGTTCCAGTCTCTTCATAACCTTCATAGTCCTTTGCTAGACTCTGTGCAGTATGTCTAGGTCTCTCTTGTACTGGGGAGACCCAAGCTGGGCCCAGCACTCCAGGTGTGGCCTCATCCGTGGGGAAGGATCACCTCCCTCAGCCTGCTGGCAGCACTTCTGCTTCTGCAGCCCAGGGCACCATCAGCCCCTTTGTGGCAAGGGCGCGTGGCTGGCTCATGGCTAACTGGGTGTCCATCAGGATCCCCAGATCCTTTCCTACCAAGCTGCTTCCCAGCTGGGTGGCCCCCAGAACATACTGGTGCCTGGGTTGGTTCTTCCCCTGGTGCAGGACTCTGCACTTCTCCTTGTTGAACTTCATGAGGTTCCTGTTGGCCCATGTCTCTCACCTGTCAAGGTCTCTCTGGATGGTAGGATGACGTTCTGGTCTATCAGCCACTCCTGCCAGTTTTGCGTCATAAGCAAGCTTGCTGAGGGTTCGCTCTGCCCATCATCCAGACCATTAAGGAAGATGTTAAACAGGACTGGCCCTAGTGCTGACCCCTGGGGCACATCACTGGTCTCCAACTAGACTCTGTGCCACTGGTCATCATCAGCTCTGGGCCTGCCATCCAGCCAGTTTCCATCCACCTCACTGTCTGCTCATCCAGCCCGTGCATCAACAGCTTCTCGGTGAGGGTCTTACGGAAGATGGTGTCACAGAACCTCTTCAGCTCCAGGTAGACAGTATCCACTGTCTCCTCTACCAGGCTTGCTTCTCATACAGGAGGTCAGCTTCCCATGGGGAAGTCAAACCAGCAGCAAGCAAGAGTCTACAAAAGGCTAAATTAAAATGGTATCAGGGAAAAATGTGACTTACACTAGGGATATCTCTTGCATTGGAGCTCCTGAGATTTACTGTACCTTGACCTCGACAGTTTTCACACACACGGTGCACCCACGTGTTTACTTTTGGAGTGAGATCATAGGAAGAATGCAGACTCGCGCTAGCATTAAAAAGAATTCTTAGGCTTGAAAAGTAAAGTGCATGATTTTCCTATGGGAAAAAAATATTTTAAACAATTTTTCCTGTCATTAAATATCCCATTTAACTGATTATTTAGTATAATTTTCAATCAAAACATTACATTCGCCAGCAAAGCAAAGAAAAATGAGCTGTTTTGAGAACACAGAGCTAAACAAAACAAACAAGAGAGCCGTTACTTTACAGTACATTTTAAAACCCATGCATTTTGTTTTCCCAGCAATCGATACACCAAGATAACAAGAGGAAAAGAATGCCAATTAAATGTAATTGCCAGCCCTGCTTCCCCCAAAACCCAAACCAAAAAGCGCTCAGTGTCAGCCTGATAAAATATTTGCTCCTTTCCCAGTGAAGTGCTTTATTAAACAGTCCTTAAAGCATCTCAGTTCTTACAAAGGATTTCCAAGTTTGATGTCAGTGAAACGACTTCAAAGCCTCATTAGTTCCCCGGCGGAGGTTTGTTCTCTGCTCAGAGACACTCGGCCCGCTACTTTGTCCTGACCCTCTCCACTGATCCCAGGCTCAGATATTTTTACTACATTCATTTGATCTTTTCCGATATCCAGAGGAGAACTGGTATCGGTGTGGCAACGACTGACGTCCCTTGCCCGTCTCTTCTTGCATACGTGAATCGCTCCTGCTCCTGGCTGCGAAGGACGGGGTCCCCTCACAGACCAGTCACCCAGCCTCAGCCGACAGCTTAGCGAGCTGAAGTCAAAATCCGTTTTTAAACTGCTACGGCACCTTTGCAGGCGAAACATCTGACTTGCCCCATTGCACCAGCATGGTTTCGACCACTTCATCAGTCTCCCGACTAGCCACACAAGCAAAGCACACTGGAGTGCCCCTCCAGGGGTAAACCAGCTTTCCCCAGCTCGAAACCAATAAATGAAGTGAGGTGCCACCAGTACCACCATATGCTGAGAGTCCCAGCCCCTTGGGTGTGCTGCAAACCCTTTCCCAGCCTTTCCTCGGGGCACGCCAGCTCCAGTTAAAAACCACTGTTTCTTGGTGCAGACAAGGGCAGAGAACAGGGCTAACCTCAGCACCGCTGAGGGGACTGCCCTTACACTTGTCTTGCTTCTAGACCTTCTCGAGACTGAAAGAAGGAAGAAGCAGAAACCAGTCTGAATGTCTTTTAAAGCCATAGGGGTCAGAATAGCAAATCCCAACACTTCTGTAACTCATCAGCTGAAAGCCAAATTTTCACATAACCTCTCATCGTCCTAATATAGCCTGTCTTAAATAAACAAACAATGAAAAGAAAAGCAAAACCAAGTGAAAAACTGAACCTTCCAGGCTCACAGATCCTTTTTGGTGAGGTACGGATGCTCCTGTCTAAGACCACAGGTAAGGACATGCAGGTGTTTAACCATGTGCACATGTGGGCAAGCCTCTTCTCCCACATGTAGCTTTGGTGGCACTCAGTGGCACAGATGTGGTCCCAAATGACAAGATTTAGGGACAGGCCAGAGAGCTGAGGACTGGAAACAGACTCATCCCCTTCTCTTCTCTTGTGGGACAGGGTCTCACTTGGGAACACGGGCACATATGAAGGCACAGAAGTATCGGGGTGCTGCCTGGGGAGCAAAAGGGTAGAGGAGTCATCCCTTCCGCAGTGCAAAATGTGGGTATTTAATACTTTATGCTTCCCTACTGGCATGAGTCACCAAATGCTCTTTCAGCTTGCCACTTCAAGATGAAATTTTATGTTCATAGCTTCAGATTTATTAGACTGACTCTCCTCCTCCTCCAACCCCATCACTTTGCTAAACCAAGCCCAGCGTTTCATTAGCTCCATGATTCTCAGCAGATTTCAAACTTGCCCTACTCTTGCACCACCCTATCTGAGAGACTGAAAAACACAGGAGGCCTGTGATGCGAGGAAAACTGCTGCATATTTTTCTTTGAATTTCGCATCCTTTTACACAGCTTTAACCCCAGTGTCTGTGCCATTTCCCGGTCTGACTCTGACAGGCATGGAAATGACCTCTGCTCGTCATGCTGTGATGCACAGGACATCAGCCTTCTGACTGAATTCACGGTAACGCCACCGTGAGATGCAGCATTACGGTGCTGATGGATACAACGAGGAGACCTCACAACTCCTCAATGTGTGTTAACTCTCAAAGACCAGTTTAGCTCTCCTAGAAGCTCCTGTGGTGAACTGTGAAATACCGATGGCTCTGACCACAAATAATAAGTAAATAACGGAAAACACTGAAAATCTGCCTCGTTGCATCTCCGTGCTGCTGAGGTTACTGCTGTTCAGTTGACCGGTCCGGGCTACTTGTAACACCTACAAACACACACACACACACATATACATGCATACATTTACAGGCTGCAAGTGGTTCCTGTCTAACACCATCCTCCTCATCCATGTGGCCGTGAGGTCTTCCGGGCAGGGATCATTTTGGCATGTGATTAGCAGAGACTTCATCTTGGATTCCAGTTACTGCTCAGTCCAGATTATCCATCACTCGTGAGGCCGAGCAGGCACAGTCACTCACCACGGTGGCACGGGATTGCCTTCCCTCTCAGTCTAGCTTGCGGCTGTGTTCCTCCAGCATGCCTTTTTCTCCCGTTTCATCAAGGTCTACCACGTTTCTTTGCTGCCGGAGCACTTACAGTCTGTCTCAGCGTGAACGTTAATGCCAAAATTTTACTAATTTGGCACTATACGAACAGAGACCTTCCAGCCAGTTCAAAGGAGTCTTCTCCAACTGGGTATTCCAGCTTTGACTGACACACTGCTCTTCCTACATGCAGGTGAGAGTATTCCAAACTGTGCCCAGAATACACAAAAAGGTAATAATGCTTTTTGTCACCAGGGATCCAGACTCTGACTGCTCAGAAAAAAGGGCTGTATTTCAGGAGACGCAGGCAGGGCAACCAGCGCTGTAAAAATAGCGTTGCTATTGCAGGTAAAAGTAAACATTATTTTCCTGATACTGTGAGCCAGTCAACATGAACAAATTTTGCAGGCACGTACTGCAAGAGGAAACAAGGTTGGTCCTGCCCACGCTTTTCCATCAAACCTTTGCAGACCACATACATCACAACGAATACCGAATTTTGTTATGGTCGCTTCCCTATCTTAACGATGGCAGCGACACCAGAAGAGGAGTGCGCTGCCACAGGATATAGAGCCCCTGACATATTTACTGCAGCATTTTTCACCAGCAATTTCCGCTGCGATGTGTGCTATTACGTGTTCAGAAAAACTTAGGGAAACTGCAGGATGCAGAACGACAATTACATCTTTCCCAGATGAGACTACTAAGTTAATGGATCGGCAACATCCATCACCATAGATCGTAAGTCCTCTGGGGAATGTCACCAGGCCACTCCAATAAATCTGGCCGGGAGATTTCGTATTTGGCTGTTCAGCTCAGCCCTAGGATGCAGTTTAGCAACACGCTCCGCAGCTTGACTACGGCTCAGCTCTCCCGGCGAGGCGACACTGCTCCATGGCCGTGAAGCTCTGGGCGCAGGAGGTCTTGCACGCCAGCAGGGAAGGGCATGCAGGGCTGCAGCCTGGGGTTAATTCCTCACACAGTTGGTTCTTCAAAGAACCAAATTTTGGTATACAGATCGTAGGCTGTGAAGGAAGAAAGCTGACTGCACAGCTTTGTTCCTTTACCAACAACAACAAAGAAAAGGAAATAAAAAATAAAGAAGAAAAAAGCTAACAGACAAAAAATACCTGCCCGCAGACTGGTAGAGGGAGAGGACTTTTTACAAGAGCCTGTAGTGATAGGACAAGGGGTAACGGGTACAAATTGAAATCAGGGAGGTTTAGATTAGATATCAGGAAGAAATTCTTCACAGAGAGGGTGGTGAGGCACTGGAACAGGTTGCCCAGAGAAGCTGTGGATGCCCCATCCCTGGAAGTGTTCAAGGCCAGGCTGGATGAGGCTTTGAGCAACCTGGTCTAGTGGAAGGTGTCCCTGCCCATGGCAGGGGGGTTGGAACTAGATGGTCTTTCAGGGCCTTTCCAACCCAAACCATTCTGTGATTCTATGGTGCAGCTCTGAAGTAAATTCTTTTGCTGTTAATCTTCTTGATTCTTCAAGAGCAGACTGCCTGCCATGGAAATGCAAGGTAAGGCCCTGTTAGAGAACAACATACTTCTCACAGGCTCTTCTTTCGGGAAAGCCAAGCAAATCACCCACAGATAAAAACCTCCATGGCTGTACCATGTTCCCACTTATCCTTGTAACAACAGGAGAATAAGATCTGAGGTTGTGTCCCTTCCTATCCCGTGCTAATGCAAATACAGGAGCAGTGTAACAGCAGGCTGAGGGGAAGGTCAGCCCCATTGAAGCCCTTTCGGGAGGCAGCTCCGAGCGAGGGGGTCTGAGGGCACCTTCTTCTCTCCTGCTTCGTGTATACTCTGTTTCAGGCAATGGTATAATTTCCTGACACGTCGTTCATGTAGCTGGAGCTAAGCATTTCCTCGTACAGTACTGGGGGTGGGGATCCGCCACGGCATCACTGTTCCCCAGCTTAACTGTTTCGAGCCGTCTATTCCCTTAGGCACCAGCTTTCTCCACCCACCCCATGCCTGCCCCAAGGCCACGGGTGATGCACGTGGTCCTTCTGCCTCACCCCTGGGTACCCAACGCAAGAACATTCACACCAATGCCTGTTCCGATCAGGATGGGGCCACCACCAGGCATGTTCCCTGAAATGGAGACAGTCTTGGAGTGCCGCCTGTGCCTGACCAACCCTCCCCATCCCCACACTCCAGCCCCTAAACTCCTCACCCTCTGCTGGCCAACCCCTTCCTGCTGGCTCCGTACAGGTGCACTGGGTTTGGCCAGAGGAGCAGCGATGGTGACCAACTCCAACTGCAGCTCCTGCGGCAGCGAGTACCTGACGGTAACTTGAAGGCAGAACAACAGAACTTAGGAGATGAGCAAAACAAGGAGGACGTTGTTTTAACCACATAATAATTTCAGGGAATAAAAACTGCCTATAGAAAAGCTGCCCGTATGAGTTGCAAGAAACAGCACACACTCGTCTCGCCTCAGGGAAATCCATATGTTGGTAGACAAGCTCAGCTACAAAAATGATACCCTTTCTTGCGGATAGAAACAGCAGGAGCACCCAAGAAGTACAAAATAATCAGTATTTTCTTGGTGGGGTGTTAAGAGAAAACAACCATGCTCATTTAAGAGCTTGCTGTCGGCAAAGGGGGAGGGCGGACGCCCTCAGCACAAGCACTCCACCACCCCTCTGGCAGGGCGGCCAGCACCAGGGCTCCGGCCTGCCCCCTGCTCAGGGGGCTAAGCGGCTGCTGGACGGGGGCTGCCCCTTTCAGCTCCTCCTGTGTGCCGAATGGGGGTCTGTCCCACACGGAAACTCCAGCTGGGCCGTCCCTGCCAGGCACCCCACACTCAGAGACGGGCAGTCTGAGAGGTGCCAAAGGCCACCGGGCTCCCGGGGCCACTGCTGGCTAGCATTTGCCTGGGATGGCGGCCGAGGGAAATGTCTGTGACGTGAGAGGCACAGCAGCAATGAGATGCACTGCAACAGGGGTTGCAAAGGCAGCCCAGAGCCAAGCTGGCAACAAAGAGCACCCCCTCTTCTTACGGCACACGTCAGTGGACACGCTCAGGTGCCAAGCCATTGGCCGAGCCCGATAAACACCTGAACAGCACAAACCAGAGGAGACAGCTGTCCCCTGGCAAGCACGAATCCTCTGCGACCCCAACTGCATCTTCCCCAAAACGGTGCTGTGATCCATTGTTTAAGAAAGCGAGCAGACAGCTGCTGGCCATGGCTGCAATGGGAAGGGTGGGCACCAGGGCAGGTGTGAGTGACCACAGACCAGGAGCCCAGCTCCCTGCCAAGATGTGCTCCACGCCAAGAGGGTGCCAGAACCGCCAAAACTCAGCATCCATATTTTTTGCAGTGGGGAGGACGTGACAGGCTGCATTTCCCTGGGTTGCCTCATAGAACGCATAGGGCATCTCCACATGGTGCATTTCCAAGAAAACACTATGTGCAGGTTAACACCAGCAACTTCAAGGATGGCAGCGGGTGCAGCACTTGCCTCCATTTGGGCAAGGGCCCTTGGCAGGAACCCAACGGCAAAATCAGTGCCGGTGCCCGCAGCTTCATGGAGTACATGAGGACGGGGAGCAGGCCCCCAGCACACACCCATTTCGCCACCCCCAGGTGTCCTCCACATCCAGCGGATACGCTCCTGCAGCACACCACAAAAGCATGGCAAATCAATAGCCTCCACTGACTTTTTGTCTCACATTAGCAATCTTATAGCTCAGTGCTAACCAGCGCAAGAGAGAGAACACACTGCTACCAAAAATGAACTGAAGAGGAGGTGTGGGTTGCCAAAGGTGCCAAAGTCACCCAGTACGATGAACGTCTAGCAAACCCTGCCCTGTCCTTACAGTGACTAAGGACGATTCAGCCCCAGCTCTGGGACGAAGCTTTTGCCAGGACCCAGCTGCCAGTGCAAAGTGGCAGAGGTCAAGGAGCTGGAAGACGACCATCCCAGGGGCGGTGAGTACCCACCATTCCCCCTTGCAGGTGGCACCAAAGCCACCGACCCTGCAGCAGAAGCAGCAGCTCCGAGCACAATGTTGCGGGCACCGGGAACAGGGTGCTGGAGGCCGGTTCTTGGGGTTTCGCTGTCTAAACAGGCACTGAGAGATTATGTCCCTTTGCAACTTCAGTGATAATTAGAGGTTGTTTATTATCCGATTGCTCCCAAAAGCATATACTTCTTCGCGTAAACACCGCTGACACCGATGTCTAAAAAAACCCGCAAATCCCAAAGGAATGGGAAGGTCTCCATTTGAGCGAGTTATGGGGTGCGAGGGACATCCTGCAGCCCACCCCGCCAGCGCCGAGCTCTCCCCAGCCAGCAGCCACAGGCATGGGTGCTCGGCTGCTTGGACTACTGCCCTGCCTTCACACTAAAAAGCCACCAAGGCAACACAGAGAACAGAAATGCATCCTTCTCCTGGTTGCCTATATCGTCTTGATTCTGCGTGTCTGCATTACAACGCATTCTTAAATACACTGTTACCCCCTCTATTTCAAAAGGCCTTTTTATGCTGCAGAAGGACATACTGAAATGGTAATTTTTTTCATAGACCTCTAACTTTCAAGCATCTGACTCCAAAATAAGTAGCACTTTTTTTTCATGCAGATTTGTATGTGCAATCAAAAAAACATGTATGAAATTGGTCTATGAATCTGCTTTTAATGATGCGGTGCCATGTGCTAGGCTTGTAAATGTATAGCATTATTTTAGCCTCCCTCTTGCTGTGTCTTACAAAGGCAACATACTGCAGTTTCAGTAGTTGCATTTTTAAATGTGTTTATCTGGGTCACTGCTACTTACAGCGTAAGAAGATTTAGTGAAGCCAGTTTAGCATAAGTCTAGTGCAAAGGAAAAAAATTCTTTAATTAAAACCAAAAGAATTATATTGTTTGGTGGGTAAAAATCTCAACATTAGCAACTTGGAAGTCTTTGGACTGATTCAAGGAGAAACCAGACCTCTGGGCAATTTCATTCAGAAGGTGCTTGGAGTTTTGGGGACTTTTTTTTCCCTCATCACAAATTATTGTTTCATGTAATTAGCAATTTCAGGTACAGAAAAGAGAATGGAGAGCATTACAACATCAGGACGACATTTTCTTAAATGGTACGATGCAAAATCACGAACGACGGAAGAACGTGTTTCCCGATGATGGTGGCCCACTTGACGCACACAGAGCAACGCCGCTGTGTGTGATACCTTGCCCCGAGAGGCTGCACTTGGTTGCCACATAGTGGCCATCACAGAAGATGGGGGAGAAGGCAACTTGTTTTGATGGCACTGCTCCCAGATACTTCCACTAACACACAGTCTGCAGGCAGAAGACAGCAGGGTGGACATTCGAGAAGCCAGGAGAGGCACCTCACATTATCTCTGTACTTCCAGTGGTCCTAGCTTGCCTTTCCCCTGCCTTGGAAAAGTCCAAAGTTCAGGAAAGACGAAGCTGTCACTCCGGTGGGAAATGACATGGGAGGCCGAATGGCCACTGCGAGATGAAAGCCTGAGCACGCACATCGCTCGGCATCGTGCTGCCCGTCGGGTGACAGGGAAGTGACTCAGAAGACGGGTGCACTTCAAAGCTTCGTGGAACACTGGTTTGTTTTAGCTGGAGCCTGTCTGCGGTGGAGCGGGGATGACCGCAAGTAGAAAGCATCCGCTCTGCCTCCCGAGGCCACTGCCAGAGTGGTTCATCCCCCAAGAACAAAAGCCTTCCTCCTCTTTTCCTTTTCTTCTGGTCAATGGAGGAGGGCAGGCGGGGAAATAGCTG
>NW_010274151.1:18235-23831 GCF_000690775.1 Eurypyga helias
CTGATGCTGCAGTGGAGCGGGATGAGATGCTCGGCACCCGCCCTGACGTGCCCCACCGTCCCTACGACAGAAAGCCTGACAACTGTCCGTCGGAAGGGTATCGGCGTGACAGAAATAGTAGGTTACAGCAGCTATCATCATCGTGATCCGCAGTTAATTATTCCCCAGCTCCAAACAGCAGCAACACAGGGAGGAAAGGGACGAGCGCGTAGTTGGTAGTTTGATCCTGTTATCGACTGGATGCTAACAGAGACTGCAGGAAATAACTAACTATAAATATTTCCTGTGCCAGAAACAGGGAGGATGGAGGATGGATTTTCTTCAGAGTACTGGGCGCAAGAAAAGGAAAGTCATAAATTCTCAAAGCCCCAAAGTTTTGGTGGGTTTTGGGGTTTTTTTTTGAGTATGGCAGGCTTTTTTCCAGGTTTCGGGTGGTTCTTTTTATTGGTTGGGTTGCTTTTTTTCCCCCTCAGTTCCTCAAACCTATTCCTTGCTGACAGACCGCACACCAGCTATTCACTGGGTATGGTGATCTACAGCTTCAGTCCTTGGGGTTCCCATTTGATTGCAGGAAGGCAGCTCCTGGCACTCCCAGCCCTGCTGCAGCAGAAGTCTGCAGGCCAGCCACAGATCACGACACCGAAGGAGTAAGAGGCTCCGAATCTGGCCTCTTAGTTGCAGAGGACTTATTTTATCCTACCATTTTTAGAGATTTATCACTTCCTTTACCTTCCTCCACACGCACAGTGAAGAAAAATCTGTTTTAAACATGTGACAGGCACGGTTTCCATCAGAGAGTAAATTGTGGGGATAAATAAAGAAAAATGGAGCTATTTTTAAGCCAGAGATGATCACCATGCTGATGAGTGAGCACAAGCGTCAGAACACAAGTGCTGTTCAGCATACTCTGTGATTCTATATTCACAAGATCAGGTTGCCACCTCGGTCTTCAGATGATCCCAGATCACTGGAACCCCCTTCCTTAAAAACAGGGCTATAAGAAGTAATTAAATGTCAGCTTGGGTTTTGGGCATGTAGGCTCGACCACTTTCTCCCCAAGCACCTCAGAAGTCTGCCACTGGCCCTTACAGAAAAATGCACTTAGCCCTAATACTAGGTCCTGCGGGTTGTGAAGCCCTACCTTCAGCTTGGCGGGGTTTTGGTGCAACACCTTCAGAAAGCTGTATTGGATCAATGCCAGCAATGCAGATACTTTTGCAAGCAGCTTGGATCCCAGTCCTGTGGAGACCAGGAGCATGCCCCAAGGGGCAAAAAGAGAGGGAAGGAGGGTAGGATGCAGAGCTCCTGACATCTGTATCACAGAACTGCAAGGACCTCTGGGCTGTCTCCAGATCAAAGGACCACTTGGATAGCAGTCACCAAACGCCTTCCAGCAGAACACCACCATTCATCTCACCCTTCGCACATCCGCCCAAGAGGGGCCACTACGTCGACGTGCTTTGTGATTTATTCCCATGAGTAGCTGCAATGGAAGGAAGTGGTAGCACATGGAAACCCGGCACCAGCAGGGACACTGGGGGATCCAATTCCAGGGACATACATGGTGCTGCTGCGAAAAGTGGAGACGGTGCAGGGTACAACACATAGAGAGCCCTGGGCATTTAAAAAAAAAAAAAAAAAATCAGAAGAAGCAATGTAGAGCTGCTGCAGTGAAGATGAAGAGGAGAACGAAGGAGAAAAACCCTACAGCTGCTGACACACAGGATAAGATGAACGAAGCTGCAGAGAACACCTGAAGGTAGAGGGGGTGGAAAACTGACTTCGTTAGGGATGACACAAGAAAACAGTGACAATGACGAGCTGCTATGCAGAGTCCTTAGCTTGCAAAAATAAGACTTGTTGAGAGACGTCTACTGTCTTTCTAAAAATAGTTGCCAAAGATGGATGAAAAATTCCTCTGACCACAACTAAGGTCTACATCCATAACTTTGAAAGCTGGAGAAGAATTGGGGCATCTTGATCACATTGCAGAAATCCAGGTCATGCCCAGCTGCCCTTGGGCAGAGCCATATGCACTTTTACAGACCTTCACAGGCTCCTCATGACCTGGGTGTGAAGGTCTGATGTGGACTGAAGACCTGAAGGTGGTGGACAGCCAGCAGCGGAGTCCCAGGACACCTCCACATTATGATCTGCAAAACTGGTCTCAGGTAAAATTGCAGGAGCTGAGTTTGTGCAGAGTGAAAATATATTGAGAACAATGCTTACGGCTCCTAAAAATATTCTACTTTCTGTCTGCAGTCACTCCCTTGTACAAATCCCCTCACACTTTGTCTTCCAGAAGGAAGGAATATTACGCTGAAGCCGATATTAAGCAATAACGTATCTTGGGTTGACTGAAAACCAACTTTAAATGTAAGCTGTCAGTTACTAAGCCATTAAGAATTTCTTACCATTGCCTTGAAGCCACAAATTCCTGTGGCTTGCTTGGACCCACTTCACGCTTCAAATTCTCAAATCAACACAACAGCAAAGATGATTAGGAAATGTGTGTTACGCTGCACCTGGTAAACACCAAGGAGAATACCCCAAGCTTTACAACAAAAGGTTACAGCCATTCAACAGACGGCCTCCAACCTGAGAAATGAAGTAACTAAAGTAAATAAAACGGGGTCTGAAAAACAAAGAAAATATATCCTCAGGCCAAAATTTAAATGAACCTGAAAGAGCCAAAGAAGAGCCAATACAGATCTTAAATTTTATTACTTTGATTTAATAAAATGCTTCAGATAGTGTTGCTTGCTCAGTATCACCATAGAAATTGGAATGGCAAATACTGTACTGTGATTTATGGATTGAAAGGTTGTCTGATTTCATTATGCTGGTAAATATAACAGCGCAGACACGTTCTCTTGGAAAGCTATTTCTAAATTGCTACATCAATATTCAGATAATCAAAATTGATATTTACCTTTTACAGGAACTGCACGTGTGTGTATGTCCACGTGTGCACGCAGACACACACACACTCTCATATTCGTAGTATTTCTCCATCTTTCATGTTGCAGGAATACGTGCTGCAGGAACTGCTGCTTTATCCCAAACCAAGACCTATGCAGTTGCAAGGTGCCTAGCCTTTCACATAGGACATTTCTGCTAACTGTACCCTCCTCTCCCACTAAAATAAATTCAAGCAGAAGAACCAGCAGAGGCTCAGTTCAACCACTGGTTATTCCAGACCTATAAAGGCGTAACTTCACCTTCAGTTTACAGTGACATAATTGATGGATAAATCACTGAAGCCCTAAAACATGAGGTCCAACACTTATGTTAACTCTATTTATATTTTTCAGTCAGAGCAGAGCACAGTAAATCATTTTTAACTAAACCTTGATTTTCACTCACTGTTTTGCAACAAAAGTACTAAGCAGGATGTCAAGGTCGACCTCAGGAACCACAGCCCACAGGCTGCTACCTACGGCACCCACGGGGCAGGAGGCCGACAGGGAAGCAAAAGGTGCGAGACAGCACCAGTGAAGGACAGAGTGGCAGAAGTGAGGAAGTAACGTGGTCAGAGGGAGACAAGGATGTCCCTATGCAAGGTGAAGCCTGGTGTCCCTCTGCAAGGTGAAGCCTGGTGTCCCTGCTGACCCCCCTTGCACCATGCATCCCTCCTGGCCGTCCCCACAAGTCCTGCCCTGGCCATTCTTCCCTTCTTCCCCACAGCACTGAGTCAGAGATCAGCATGGCCACCTTCAGGGGCCAAGAGAGTCAAGGCCCCAGAGCAGGCACTTCCACGCTCTGCAGCGCCGGGGGAGCTGCCAGCAATGGGGACAGCCCTCTGGCACGCAGACCCACAAAGCTGACTCCTCCACGGCACACACTCGACATCGGGCTGGCCTGCCAGCCATGCCTCTGCACCACGTCCTCCGCAGTCGGCTTGCACAGCCTGCGTCCCCTTGCCCTTGTGGCAGCAAGCCTCCGGGGATTCCTGAAAAGGGTGGGGAAAGGATCATGGAGACGGCAAGAGAAGCTCCAAGGACAGGCACCCATCCTCTGCGGCAGGGGGAAGAGTGAGGGCACGTCTAGCCATGATAAATAAACCAGGCCACATCCTCGTTTCTGCACGACGCTGGAGGAGCCCACGGGGTGATCCTTTTGCCTTGTCCCCCTCGATCATTGTCACCGGGAACAACAACCGGCTCTTATCAGCAGAGACGTCTCTGGGAAGGAGTGACTTCAGGACACAGTGTCCTTCCCAGTCCCTTGAACCCCTGAGACAATTTACAACGCTGTCGCTCGTACATACTCCCTCCTCATCTGCACGGTTCTTCCCTCTAAATTTAACGTTTTCATTTCTAAATAAATGTCCTTTAGAGCTCTTTGGAGACCTTGATGATAAGCTGTTTTATTGATATACCAGTTCATGTTTCCAAAATATTTGCAGATTATAAGATAAATAGTGTTTGCTTTTATCCCTTCTTCAGGAGATAAGAGTATGGTAACTTATATTACCCAGATGAAAATTCATCGTTTAGCATGAGAGAAAGCAGATCCTTTCCAAAATTAGCCTTTAGCCCAGTTAATCTTTCATAAACATGCAATTATTTAAAAAATCCTCAGCAGATAGAGCTGTTTGCAGTCTCAGCATCGACTTGCACGAACGTTAGAAGGTGTGAGGATAACAAAGCTACATCATCCGTATTTAACAGCATCAAGACCCGAGATAAAAAACTACTGAAAACTTCCCTAATGAAATGTCAAAGCCAACTAGCTTCACTACACCTAATCCACAAATCTTGATGACAGTGCAGATTACCCAGCCTGCTAAACTGGCAGGCACCCAAGGAAGCTCATCTCCCAGGGATTACACCTCTATTTAGGCTTGCCTCCCTTTGAATTATTTGGAAGGGCCCCAGAGGAAACAAGTTTCAGCTCCTCTGTTTCCTTCTCCGGGCTTTCAGTACACTACCCAGTCTTAAAGCAACAAGGAACAACAACAGCATATGTACACACAGAGAGAGACGGAGCCCCAAATACTGACATTACTGTCCAATAGGCCAGTCACCCCCAGATCCCGGGTGGAATGCTGCTGACAGATGCAGCAGTACAAACCTCCTGAGAACCTTCAGGTTCGGCGAAGAGATGCCCTGTTCTCCATCTACGCTGCCCGGACGCTTGGATCCCAAACACGCCCCAAATGAGAGATTATTTTTTTCTCACACTGGCTATCTATAGAAGATCTTTTTTATAAGTCTCTGTTGTGCAGCTCCTGAATGTCAGGCCCAGCAAATCAAAACATTTTATTGTAATTTCATATTGTTTACTTTTGCGAGGCAGGATCTTGGCAGAGACGAGCGTTTCCTCCAGGGACGAGGATGGGGGCGGGAGGGGGGAGAGGACGGAGGGATGGAAGGAAGCATTTTAATGCCGACTTCCTCATTGTCTGCTTTAATAGGGACGCTGGCTGAAATACAAAGGAAGAGGTAGCTAAAAAGACCTCTGCTACAAATTCAGACTACGGAGAACGGCGTGAGGGTGCACCAGGGCCAGCCTACGCGGGCAGTGACAAGAGATGAGGGATGCAGCACGGCAGCAGGCAAATGCCAGCAGCCCCGGCCACCACCCCCAGCCA
>NW_010274151.1:23915-24629 GCF_000690775.1 Eurypyga helias
ACAAGGACGTCGCCTCCCTGCTGCTCCCACCACACGCCCCCACCTAGGAACGCTCCTGGCTCCTTCCCCAGACCCTCCTCCCTCCCCAGCTCCAAACCACCGGCAGGCAGGTTGCCCTCCGAGGAAGATGGTACTGCCAGAGCATTTCTTTCCCCACCAGGACCCTCTCACTCTCCTGGGAAGAAGAGGAGGCTCCTCGCACCCCGCCAGACAGGGACACCAGAAAGCACCCACGATCCCACCACAGGCATCTGTTTTTCACTGCACGTTTCCAGGGAGATTTGACTCACACAGTTCAAATGTTTGGGTGAGCGATATTTAAGCTGATGAGAGCATTTAAAAGCTGCAGGCTGGGGAATAAGGCATTTGTACTTTGACACGTCACAGTCACATTGCTCACACGTACGTGGTTTCACTTTGAACAGGAGGCACCCTCCCTGCCTGCCGCCGCCGCCACCGTCCTCCCAGGAGCCAGCAGGAGACGGATGATGCCTGGACAGTAGCACGGCTGAAAGGATTATATTGACTTCGTGTTGTCCCCAACTGTCTCTGTCAAGGGCTCAGATCTTCTCACTGCCTTTAACCCCAGCTTCACTGGGCTGCTTCGCATGGGGGACAGACCCAGACCAGACATGTAGAAGGATCGTGATGCCTTGCAGCCACAACTTCCCCATCTCCGGGACTGGCCGTGGTCAAAGATGGACAGAGGCAGGC
>NW_010274151.1:24639-43841 GCF_000690775.1 Eurypyga helias
CCCCATTCCTGTGCACTGCCTGGTGAAGCTCGGCAAACTGCTGGCTCTCCACCCATCATAACAGATCTGCCTGTCCTTCGGCAGTGTCTCTCTCCTTCGCAAGCTTTGTTTGGGTAAAGTGGTTCACAAAGACCTTTGCACAAACCCACCCCAACGCCAACTGACTTACTACGTAAAATGATTCACTGGTGTTTAAAACTGCTGCAAACAGGAGCCCTCCCCGACTTTATGACCGACTTCCCACAAAGGCACCGAGGCCGGCAGTCGCTAATGCTCCGTCTGGCATTGACTCCCCATGAATATCTCCCAGCAATAACAACTGATAGCACAGCTCGGAGCCTACACATCATCCTCCTGTTTGTACATAAAATTCCCTTTAAAAGGATTTCGGCATCCTCACGCTGCTTCTTCCCAAGCATTCAGGCTCTTAAAGCCAAGTCAGCCAGACAGAATGGTGCCACGCAACTACAAACAACGCGGGACAATTTTTTATTACAATACACGGCACTATTATTTCTAAAAGCAGTGACAGTAATATGCAGCATGTAAAAATACACATTCATCATAAAGAGGTTAGATACTAATTCCTGCAGCTTAATTTTTTCTTAAGGGCACCAGCCCATTTTTCAATTAAGGCAGGATAATATTGTTAATCATAAAAAATTGCTGGTGTGTAAAATTGTTTCCTTTCTAGCTAGCGTTGGCTGAGAATCATCAGACACACTGCCTCTGAAGTAGCCTAACTTTGTGGCAGTACAGAAGCTGTATCCTCCTTTCAGCAAGCTGGGAGCATCCTTGCTCTCAGGCTCAGCCGTGGGGAAAGCTGCAGCTCCCCAAGGAACACATGGAGGCAGACCTGGCTTCTGCAGGAGCAGGTCCTTCGCACGGCAGCTCGCCATGCACCTCCACTGCACCAGATGCAGGCTGGCAGCAAGAAGCCTATAGGTTGGGATGCCCGTGGAAGAGCAAGGAGGGGCAAAACAGCCAGCATCACAAGGCAGCCCCCTGCCAGGAACGTGCTTTAATGGTCTCTGTTGCCTGAGCATTTCCAGGGCACTGTGTTTCAGCACCCCCTGAAGAGAGAGGTGGGGTTTCTGTCCCCTCCCTCAATTTTCAGGGCTAAATTTGGCACTATGGGACTCTCTGGTGAGAATGTCTGTGCTTTCTCTTTAATGGTTCCCCCCCAACACATCTCTGCTGCTGAATAGGTTTGCCTGATTCCTGACAAAATCACTGGGCACGTTGCCTTCAGACTGGGACACCAAAGTGGTATGAAGGAAAGAGAAGAATTAAAAACCAACAACCCAGACTCTATAATAAGTCAGGAATAACAAAACCTCTCCTTGCCCTGTAGAAAGCAAGGGAGACACCTGGACTGTTGCTTGACAGGCCCTGAGAAGATGCTGCAGAGGTGCGTGCAGGCAGGCAGCCTCCAGCAGGAGAGCAGCTCCCTGCCACGGGATACTCTGGTACCCAGCTCCGTTCCCTGGGGACCTGTTGGATCACTCCCAGCATGAGTGCCCAGCTTTACCCCAGGCTAGATGCATGCCTGCTTTGGGCAGACAGGAGGGGACCGGCGCGTGCCCTGGCCTTGCTCCCACAGGCCATGCCCACCAGGAGCTCTCCACAGGATGCAGGCAGAAGCACCGAAGGCAGGAGCAGGGCTGCCCCAAGCCCCTCTGTGCCAGGGCTGGGAGATGACCCTCCGGCAGGTTGGCTGGGGATGAAGGAGCTGGAGGGAGGCAGCCTGGCTCCTTGCTCCGCAAGTGGCTGACGCGTACTTCAGTGGCACAGATCCAGGCAAAACGCCTTGTCTCCAGCCATGTGTTCAACCCTCTTCCCATCTATGGGCACTCGCCCTCCCACACATCACTAAGTCATGTATCCCCTGACTTATGTTGAGATTTCACACTCCCCGGCTTACAGGACCTCCCAGGAACAGCTCATGGCAGTTATCTCCTTTGCAGCTCAACCTTTGCCCATCGCCTGGAAAACTTTCAGCATCACTCCCAACTTGGGTGCCCCCACTGTTCATCTCCTCCCTCCCTGCTCTTGTTTCTCCTCTGTTCTGGAAACTGCATCTTCCCCATGTTTTTTTCCCCACAGCGACCAGCCTCCTCACAGCTGCAGAATCCTCCCTGTTTTTCCCACACACAATCAACTCCTTAACACTATTCCCAGCTATCTGTAACCTTTTGCCATTAGTTTTCTGACATCACCAAATACTTTCTTATCTGAAGCTGGGTTTATTTATACATACATATATAGAAAAGGCCAACTTCCATCATCTTATTAACTGCTGAACAAGTAAAGGGAAAAGGCCAGATGCAGGGACCACCATGGGGGATACTCCACCCCATCGTTGTTGCCTCTTGGCAAATACCACCAAGAGGAGCACTTTCACGCCGAAGCCTGCCGTAGGAAATCAAATAAATAGGAACGGTGAGGTTCAGCCACAAAAATCCCTTCTGACGAGAGTCGCTCCTATTCATACGACTAGTCTCATTAAGATCAGAGGGAACTGGAAAAAGCTGCAGAACCGTGTTTGCGCGTGTCTCCTGGCTGAAACGTTCAGCTGTGTTTTTCCTTGTGAAAAGGAAAAAACTAACCCTGTACCACCAAAGCAATAAATGTAGTGGGATTACTGGTCAGCAACACACTGGATACGGCTTCCAATGGTGCTATAGTTAGTAACTACTCACTGACAGTTTACAAACAACTGAATTACCAGAGAGAGATTTTCATATTATGTATATACACACACAGAGATATATATAAAAATACCACTTTGTACAAATCCAAAGTATGTGAGGTTAAAGCTAATGGGCTAGCTTTGTTGAGCATCTCAAAAATCAAATTAACTGCAATCAAATTCATGGCACAACTCAGGGTTCATTTCATTACTATCAGAAAATTCAATCTCTGAAATCTTACAATATTAAGCTAAAGCAATGATCTTTCCGTTAAAGTTCCTTCTTTTTTTCATTTTAAGGTGAGAAAAAGCTAGCGGGCTTGGGGAAGGTGGGGGTGGGGATTCCTGATGGATACTACTGAATGCTTGCCAAACATTCAATCAATTACTCTTATATAAGGGGGGAAAAAAAGCGCAGCATCATTTCAAACACATACCAGAATACATTCTGCAGCATAAATTCTACCTCTTGCATCTATTTCCACATCATACCTCTTCTTGCAAAGATTAAGTATCTACACACATGCACATATACAGACAGGCATACAGATATTTACATTCAAAATACAAATCCATTAGGGAGCTACTTAAAGCTGCTCATTGCTGCAATAACTAATCATCTTATCTCCGTGCCGTACTGTAAGCGGGAGAGCCAGAAGTTCATTGCATCCAATGCAGGCATTTTCCTTCTTTTAATGAAGCTGCCTTTTTGGTTTATTTTACAGCAAGCACTCTTTAACCTTACTGCAAGACCTAGCCGTAGAATACTCACTGCAATTTCAGCCTCCTTTTTTATCCCTCCTCTTCGAGGTTCCCAGCTAGGTTTCTCTGTGGGAGTCAAGTGTGGTTTTAATAAGGCAGATGAGGCAGGGCTTTCTCAACTGCTTTTGATAGAGGTGAGGTGGTCAGCTCTTTATTGACTTTCTGCAGTACTGCAGCTACGGACCGTTCAGACAATCTTGCTTTATGAGCATGCACCAGGCAGGAAATGGGCCTGGAAATTTCCAGCCGGTGGGGCTTGATGCACTGTTTGAAAAGCTGCACGATATGCATATAAAGGAAATGAAGGAGAGCCTTTTGGGTTGTTGCCGTTGTTGCTAACCCATCAGGCTGCAGCCGCTACACGTACCTAGGAATGCCTGCTCAGGAGCCATTTTAAGAATTAACGTGTCTCAGCAAAAGGAAGAAAAACAACGTCGGTTATTTTGCGCACGTGAGGTAGTGCTGCCTATCAAAGATCCCTTTATAAACGCTTGGGAAAATCACATGGGAGGTAACTAGCTGCTAAACGATTTTACTGCCCCTTTCTTATGTAAGCAGCCACAGCACACACACGCTGTATGCAGTGCCCAGCTGCACCGACACACACGCATCCTCACAGGGGGATGTGGAAAAAAAGGAAGCAATCACAGGCTGGCATCATAAACTATTAAGGGTTTATTGAGACCAGCATGGAGCAACTGCATCCCTAATTAACGGATGCTCACAAGCTACACACATCCTTCCCATCAAGTGGCAATAAAACCAGGTAGCCTTCTTCACCCTCACACATACATTACTTTGGCTATTTACCCTCCTCCACGGTTTTTTGGGCTTCTGCACTGCCCCCTCTCCTCTCACCACACCACACCTGCACTAGCAAGGGCTTTGGGATCAGGGAGATGCTGCTCACGTCCCTGCCCACCAGCTCCCCGCGTGGGGTACAGCGAGCCACTCCGAGCCAGGTTTGTACAGCACAGGGTCCAAACAATGCAGACAGCAGGCTTTGGAAAAACCCCACAGAGGGGTCTTCGCATACGCAGACATGAAAATAACCTAAAACGGACTTGTCATCTCTCTGTGCCTCTTTTACTCCCTCCCCAAGGGGGATAATATTCTCCTGCCCCAGGGGAGCGCGGTGATGGTGAGCAGATCAAAGACGGTGGGAAGGTTCAGACGCTTCGGTGTCAGCTGCCCTACAAATGCTAGAACAGACTTCTAGTAACTACGAAAAAGCCCCACACGCGTAGCCAGGCCCGGGTGGTGCTGACTGCAGGGTGGATGCAAACCCGGCTGGGGCCCAGCTGCGGCAGCATCAGCTCCGGGGCCAGCTGAGGAAGGCAGGTCCTACCTCCCGCTGAAGCACCCCACCCGAGTATCCCGGGCTGTAGGGTATTTATCACCATTTCACATCTTCCAGCTAATTGCAAAGCTCCCCGGGGACGCTGAAAATAAAGCTGTACACACACAGAGGGGCTCAAAAAATCTTAGAGCTATGGTGTTACTGTCAGAGCATATGCCCTTATTGCACGTAAGATTGAACTATACGCTTACATTCTGCCAGCTTCAGTGGGACATCAGGATTTGCTTAACTTCCATTATGTGCTTAAGTGTTTTTTCTCAAAAGATACACTTTCCTGCACAAGAACTTTAACGTGTACTAGTCATTTGTTTTTCAGGCACCTGGATAATACGTCTTGCCTTTCCACATACAGCACTAGGCTACTTCCGCTGTAGGGTCCTACTTACTACACGCAAATGGACGAGCAGGTAGAAATTGGGACAGGCTGGATTTTTAACGATCCACCAGAAACATGGGCAATGGTGGGCAGGTGATACTGCTGCGCACTGCAACGTCACCCGCACGCTCCCCAATTTCTGCCGACTAGGTAAGCATCAGTGGACAGCTATAACATAGCCCTTAAAGGAAGGTGAGCAAAGGACAATAAGCCACGGTACAGAACATTTCCATACTGTGTTCTGCATTTTATATTTAAAATGCAGCTACAGGGAAGAGACGTCCTGTGAAATAAGATGTTAGACTCTCACCGCACACACACTGCTTTAATTCAGGTGACCTTGCTGAATTAGAGAACTAAATACAAGATGAATGTCCACCTGAACGCCTCTCTGGAGCAGATCTGGTTTTGCTGGTGTCTGGCTGATCTGTATTTTCTCCCAGCTCCCCACCTGCAGTTCCCCAAAGGGTGTTCGTACAACAGCTCAGCTTGTTTTTCCAAATCAGATGCTGCTTACTTGGTGAATCTGATGAACTGTCTTCGCTGATAGGAATTAGCGACTGCTTCACTTTAACCCTCTGACTTGGCAGGAGCTGGAGACTGGCCTGGACCTGCTGCCAGTTTGTGCTCCTGGTCTACTCCCAGCAGGCAGTTAATGCTCAAGGCTTCTGGAGAGCCGTATGCAATATATTGATTTCATCAAAATTACATGCAAGTTTTACTCTGTAAAGCACAACTTAAATGGTCAAGCAATTAATGATCTCTTCAGTTCTTAAGGTCTTTTTTCCACACGTGTTTAAAATACTCCTCTTCAGAGAAGAAACAGACTGGCATTGTCTTTCGGCCTTTTGCTGGTGGCAAAGCAGATTATTCCTATCATATTCTGCAGGGGTGCTGTCAAATGCTGTTCCAGGCTGTGGGCCAAAACCTACCCCCAGTCCATGTGCTCGGTTCCCACTGGCACCAATGATATCTCCACCGCGGACTGACGGTAGTAAATGGGCAGAGATGTGCTGGCTGCTCAAACAGCACAATCTATGTGCTGAATAATTCATTTTAAACTGTTGCACAGATGTCAAAATGTTATTGCTGATTTCTAGCCAGCAGAACGGGCGTTTCTTCTGCCGATACGAGTGTGTCACTGCCTGTAACGCCAGAGAAGATCTGGGGGATGTCTCAGTCAGACAGCAAAGCCCATACATGGCATGCCTGAGAACATAAAATGAAAATGCTCGTTATAGGCCACCTTTCACTCTCCTTATTAGGATTCTCTCATGGACGCACTCACTCATTGCCTCCAAAATACTTCAGAAAAGCAGGTTAAACCACTCCACAGTTAGATAGGTTTGAGTGCATGGTCTCCAGCAATCACTTCAGCCCTTTCAATTTTCTGTAAAGTCCCACAGAAAAGCTCTAGGTACAAACAACTTCAGAGGCACATCCAAGTTTGGATAACAAAATAAACCCAAACAAACAAAACCACCCACCCTTACCTCTCTAAATGAGAATAAGTAGATCTGTCCTCCAGAGTCTGTCAGCTTGGCCATGGCAAGAGGCCAGTAGAAGTCAAACATCTCCCTTCCTTCCAAAAGGAAGGAAGAGAAAAGGAGTTTCCCTGTGTTTCCCCTTTTGCTAAACCTGGAGCAGCCAATCTGTTTAGCTGGACTTAGCCCCAAGAGCGTCCAGGAGTTGAGTGACCCAGCCATCTGGCTGGACACCAGCTGCTGACAGGCAGCAGCCACCCCTGGCAGTGGCGTGGGACTCCTGCGCACCCTGGATGGCATCACCGGCACTGGCCGAGGGGGACAGAGAGATGGAAGGAAAAGTGGTAAAGTGCAAGATAGCCTCACGTTTTGAATGGAGATCAGAGACCAGGGATCTCTGACACAAACCAAAAGAGCCCATGCCAGCCCAGGCGCAGCTCTGCTAGGGATGGGGGAAATAACCCAAAAAAACCCTCTAAAAAGTGCGATTTTCCATGCTCGTAGATGGGCTTTTTCACGTCAGCTGGTCTGTGCAGAAACAGACCTAGGCTTAATGAGGTCTAATTTGTTTTAAATCCATAGGTTTCTTTTTAATAATTAACAGTCCCCATCGCTCAGCAAAGCCATTCCTTATCCCTGACTACCTGCTATTAGGAATGAATTTACTGTGAAATACTGCTAAAAGGTGGAAAGCAAGTGACATAATTCAAGTTTTAATTAAAAAATATATATATCACACAAAGCAAGAGCCATAGAAGGAATCATAACTGAATAAGCAATAAAAAAACCCCAACCTAACCCAATGCCTACTCTCCCCAATTACCCACTTTATTCTTTTTACGCTGTTTGAATTCTCGTAATTGGTTTCTCTTACTGGATGCCCTGTGCCCAGACTGTGTGTAAGGTTTTCTCTCTGTGATTACAGGAACTACAGAACATGTCGGCATCATTACCGTGAACATTACACACGCTTACACGCGAGGGTCCAGGAACTACAATTAACACATTAAGAAATAATAACTGCCAAGGGAGCAACGAAAGATAAACAGCATGGAGCTGATGTAGCAAGAATTCTGCTTGGAAAAGGGCTGTCTCTTGGGTAACGGGCAAGGGATAGAAATCGAAGCGCCGTGCAGCGCTGCCCATTTAGCGAAGAAATCCCTAAAACTGGTTGAACAACTGCTGACACATTAATTTCTTGAAATTTAGTTTCACTAAAAGTATTGCTGGCTTGAAACTAGATTTTGAAGGAATCTGAAAGCTCATGTTCATGGAGAAATAAAAATTGTGGCCCATTCAAAATTGTAAACTTGATATGTTGCTATTTGAAAAATTGTCCTGAAGTGCTTTGGGTTTTGTCATTTTCTTTTTTTCTTTTTTTTAAACAGAAATATTTATTTCTCATATATATATTTATATACACACATACCCCCTTTAAAAAAACAACGCTTTTTTCCTGCTCATTGATATCCATTTTGATGATCGCCCTTTTTTTTAAAAAAAAAATTGAAATAATTAAATTATTCTCAATGATTTTCCAACTATTTTTAATGTTAAAGAAACCCAACCAAAAAAACCCCAAACCAAACCTAATATTCCAGAGCCTTTCACTTAAAGCTTCCAGTATGACTACGTTAGCAGAAGCTGCCTAACAAAAGCCTTCAGGAGCTTTTGTCCATCATTTGGATATATACTATCATCAGTGTAGACAACCGAAGTCATGGACCGCACCAGTCCTTTTGGATACCCATCTTGACTTTTACTGGATCAGCTGAAGGCTTTAATACTTGTATTTTTCACTGATATTAGAATCACAGGGGAGGCTTATGAAATGTTTCGTCTCATGTCTCTCTAACCTTGGGGCTGCACAGCCACAGAAAACCCAGCAAAAACACTGCCATTATAATCCCTTTCCTACATCCACTCAAGACCCAGTGGGGGAAAAGGGAGGCAGAAGAGGCAGAGACATGAGGGTTGGATTAGCAGCCGTGCTCAAACCCACCTTTTTGGGAGAGAAGGGCGAGTCCCTCTCGACCTGGGGCGATGCCTGTTACCCATTTGGGGACTCGGCACAGTGCTTGTGTGACAGGAGTGATCCCCCACGCTGCCCCCGAGCATCGCTCATCAGTCAGCTAAGACATTTCAGCAAATCACATGGCACTTTGTAAAAACATAATTGTTTTTATTTTCCAATTTTCCATGTTTTGTGTAGAGTGCTGCTGTGTTCAACCGAAGTGAATAAAAGCATAAACAGTAAGCACCATCTGGAGAACATTCTTCCAGCACGCTGAGAAATAGCAGCCGCCTGTGCGCTACCTGCTATAAATAAATGTCATTTAAAAATGTCCAAAAAATTGTTTGTTCCGATTTGATGGAACCGCAGCCAGATAAAATTTTCCTTTACCCTGTCTTTGGGCACCTGCCATATTCACCAAGAAAAAAAAAAGTAGATGTTTGTTTCTCAGTCCTTTATGTTAAGATGGCTATCACTAACAGAATATCAACCCTCTAACAACAGCATCAGAGGCTGCAACTTCAGAGTAACGATGAACAAGACATTCAAAATCCAAATGCCTTCTAAACTGTAACAGGCTCACAATTTGGTGATATCCCTCAGCCCTCTAGCAGGAGAATGGGTAAAATTATTCTTGCCCTAAACTGACACTGTACCAGTTTGAAAAAAAGAAGTCGATAATTTCTTTTCCGCCCAGCACAAAGCCGCTCCGATCTCCTTCTCTGCTGACAAAATACAGACCAACTTGGCTGTGGGGCTGCCATGAGGCTCTCTGAAGGGTCGGCGTTCGCAGTGTTTGTTTAATCACTGCAATTAGAGCTATGCAAATAATGAAATTGTTTGCTATTGGTGGCCAGGCTGGGGGGAAAAAAAGAAAAAATTAAAAAGAAACATTTGGGTTGAGCAATTTAAAAACTATTTTTTTTTCTTTTTTTGCTAAATGAAAAAATAAAACTGTTTTGTTTGTCCCACTCAGAGGGCAGTGAAGCCTTGAAAGGATTCATTCAGTTTGAAATGAAAAATACATTTCCCCACTGGAACAAAGCATTTGAGCATTTTACATTTTCGGGTTTGTTTGTTTGTTTTTTTTGTTGGTTTTTTTTTTTTGGTCAGACAAACATTTTGAGCACCCAGAAAAGGATGCTTAGGAAAGCTTATTGCTTGTTGGGGGAGGGCGGAAAGAACTGGACCATCCCTTATCCTAAACTCAGACGCATCTCGGGCCTTCACGTAGGGGCCAAGCCCCGTAGCTTCCTTCCTTGAGGAAGCCACCACCAGCCCTTGGCTTCCCTGGCATGGTGCACCGCTCAGGGCAGCCCCCCAGCTTGGGGAGCCCAAAGGGGATCTTCCCATTCTCCCCTGCGGCACAGGGCTGGTATGCTACCTGCCAAAGCAAGCTGGGTAGACATGGCTACGGGAGCACCGGCATTGCCTGTTCTTGGTTACCGGTGGCCAGCCACGGGTTAACACATCTAAGTAACCCCACTGACACAGGGCCGAAGCTTCATCCCAGTTACACCCATACCATTTTGAACGAGCAGCAAGTGAGATTGGTATCTGGGCCCTGGTTCTGGGAAGAGACAGTTCTGTTCTCAACAGGAATAAAAGGACTAAATCCACAGCTATGAGGCTGCAGAAAAGGGTTGGCGAGACCTCGGGGGAAACGTGACCCCAGTACCCTGGGCATGGCGAGACATCCCGCCAACCCTTTTAGCCCTCTCCGAGGTGGCGCTGCCTCTCTCCCTGCCACAGAGGGTTCAGCTGCCTGCACTGAATGTCTTCATCTTTCAGTGCTTCAGGGGACGCCTCAGCCAAGTTTCAGGTGGGAGGGGTCTGCTCACACGCCTCAAGGAGGTTGAAACTGCCCACAGACCTGAGAAACTGGGTACCCCCTCAGCAAGCACCCAGGTCTGGATGAAGCGACCACCTTGACTCTTCCACAGCTGTAACAACTTGCAGTTGCCTATTAAAAACCCAACAACCTCAAGTCAGAACAGCTCCCGGCACGGTGTGGCTTCTCCCAGGGTTGGCATAGCCCCTGTGCTCCCTAGGAGGTTGGGATGCGCTTGGTGGTGTGGCACAGGGCTGAGGCAGCCAGAGGCTGAAGAAGGAGGCGGTCCGAATGCTCGCTGATGAACTGCCAGCTACCCGTGGGAAGAAGGACGTGAAGAAATCTTAGGATTTCTTTTTTTTTTTTAAAGCTTGGATTGGGAAGTGTCATGGAACGATGGGAGTGCATCTGTCTTGTGCAACAAGATCCACAAAAACAGGCTGAGTCCCTTTAAAGACAGCGCAAGCGGCTGTCAGTCCCAAGGCATGGGGCCCATCGCCAGCCTAGCTCCCCATCATCATTTCAGAGCAAGAACGCAAGTGGTAGACACGAATCAGATTCAGTCCTTCCCTCGAGCTATGCTACTTTCTCCAAAACTGAGGTTGTTGTACACTGGTATGTTCACAGAGCAGCAGCTCCACTAAAGCCTTGCTTTTGGCTGGGACTGGCCACCATTCCCAATGGAAGCAAAGGCATCATTCCCACTGTATTTTATTTGCTGTTTTCAGAAGGACTCTGTGTGCCAGGAACCACATGAATAGGGATGAGGGTACAGTCCCTTCCCTGATGAAATCATCATCTCAAACCCAGCAAGGGCAGGAAATGATAACGTGGTTATGGTTTCCATTAGCCGTATTTTCCTAATATAAATATTCCAGCTACTTTTATTTACAGAGTCCACTCACACTAGTTAAATGAGATACTTAGCAGAGGGATACTTGAGCTGCCCGTAAATGAAGACACTGGACCACTGATTTTGTTAGGACCACTGATTTGCCCAGATAAATAAGGTTTTCCTGGACCAGGTGTGCCGGGAAGGCAGGTGGTAAGAACATGTCTGTCTGTGCATGCACACATGAGTGCGTGCGTGCGTGCATGGGGGGGCAGGGTTGTTCTTTGTTTTGTTTTTGCCTTTGGTCAAATTCAAACAATGTGCAGTAACAAGAAGTAAATGTCATTTTCCTCCCATCCATCTTAATTTGGCATCCATTTTAAAGCTTACCTTTGACCTTTTAAAATGTTAATACACTTAAGCAGATATAAAAAACACAAAGCTCCTGGAAAAATTAATCATGGCCATGTCACGATGCTACTCCCAAAATGTAACATCAGTTGTTTTCCTCTTTAATTTTAAGAAAAGTTTGTCTGATGCAGCAGCAGTAACTATGCTACAATTAGCTATTATTTCCTTCTCAAACAAATATCCACATTACATGCTATAGCAAAACCCTATCAGCATAACAAGCACAATCTACTACGTATTTCTTTTGTTGGGCAGAACCACAAAAGAAAGTGAAAGGACCTGAAAAGGTCCTTGAGAAGTCTCCTAACCCATCCCTCTGCCCCAGGCAGGACCAGCTATATCTAAACCATTCCTGACAGGAAACGTTATTTAGGCTTCCTTAAAATAGCAGCTTTAAATAGAACTGGGGGGGGGGAAAATGCATAAATCAAAATTTATAATATAAATATGAAAATAATTCATGTATGTGCACTATGTATAAAAATATGAAAGTACAAAGAGACAACCCTGACCTAAATGATAACTCTCCCACCTCTGACCACTTCATACCCTTTAACGAAAGAGTTCAAGACAGGAAACTCTAATAAAAACACCTCCTTCCTTTATAAAAATAAAAGGCTGCTAGCTTGAGAACCTCAGCTCCTTGGAAATGCAGTGGCACTTCTTCTCAAGAAAAGTGGTTTCAGAGGCACCAAGTCCCAAAATGCCTTCATGCTTCAAAGCAAAGAGCCCTTCCTTTCCACCAGAAAGCAAATAAGAAGCAGAGTGTTGACCAGCCTCTCCAGTAACCAAAGTACCTCTAAGATGTCTGGAGCCTGTCTGTGATCAATGGCATCCACCTCATCTTTTGACTTAACTGCTTCAGGAAGGCAGGCTGTACCATGTCCCTCCGTGACGGTCACTGCACAGCTCTGCTGTTACATGCTATGAACGTGGGGGTCCATGGCACAGAGCCACACGCTGCTTTCCCCTTGTTCTCTGTAGCATCTGATGGCATCCAGGGCTAGCCTCATCAATTTAATAACCCCCTCTAGAAGACAGAAAGCTATGGTGAAAGCCAGAATGTATCCTAAAAGATGAGCGAGGGTTTCATGGAAAGATCATAGAATCACAGAATGGTTTGGGTTGGAGGGGATCTAAAAGACCATCCAGTTCCAACCCCCCTGCCATGGGCAGGGACCCCTTCCACTAGACCAGGTTGCTCAAAGCCGCATCCAGCCTGGCCTTGAAGACATCCAGGCATGGGGCATCCACAGCTTCTCTGGGCAACCTGTTCCAGTGCCTCATCACCCTCTCCAGGAAGAATGTCGCCCTTATATCTAATCTAAACCTCCCCACTTTCAATTTAAACCCATTACCCCTGGTCCTGTCACTACAGGCCCTTGTAAAAAGTCCCCCCCAGCTTCCTTGTAGCCCCTTCAGGTACTGGAAGGCTGCAGTAAGGTCTCCCCGGAGCCTTCTCTTCTCCAGGCTGAACAAGCCCAACTCTGTCAGCCTGTCCCCATAGCAGAGGTGCTCCAGCCCTCTGAGCATCTTCGTGGTCTCCTCTGGATTCGCTCCAACTGGTCAATATCCATATGGGGAGGACCTACAGCTGCTACCCGAGCACCCAAAAACCAAAACAAATCACCCAAGGATCTAAATGGGAAATCCAAATCAAAGGCAGATGCATTCCTTCAACGAGTGGGAAATACAACTCTTTGCAACTTCTTTCTTCCACCTACCAACACTACCTGGGTTCCAGCACAACTGGAGTGTGGCCAAGCAGTCTTCTGAACACTGAACACCCACTTTGGTACAATACCAGCGTGGGGGTGGGAGATGTGAGATACAGACCATGGCACCACCAGCCCCTGAGAGAACAACCACCTTTCACGCACCCTGCACGCCAAACGCAGAAGAGCCTGGTTTCTTCCATAATGGAAGCCTTACGAATGCACCCTAACCACACATCAGACCTCCTGTGGCAAAACAGTACAAGGTAACTGCATCGACCCTGCAGAGACCAGTGATAAATTAACAGCACGTCACAGCTACAACAGCAAGGCTTTTCCACACGTTCCATCTTCTGGGATATGCTTGCGCAGGTACGTGTGTGTCTCTGACAGTGCATATATATGTTTAGTTATACCTACACACCACATGCTCTCTGCAGTAGAGGGTATCCTGTGCCAGAGGGACCCTTTCCTGTCACATTACAAGACCCTCCAGAGCTGCAGACCACTGATCTCTGGGTGGAGCACTCTGATCCAACTGCTCTCCCATGGGGCTTGTGGAAAACTCTCCTCCAAGGCCAGGCATCTTATACTGAGGGTCCAATAAGCTAGGCACTTGCAATAACTCTCCCTGAGGACCCCAGAGGCAGCTGCCCAAGACAGCAACACAGCCAAGATCATTCCAAACAAGGAATGATCCTTCTCAGTTTCTTCCCTGGGAAGTACACAACGCTTTAGTGGGGGAAAAAAACTGCAATAACACGCATTTGTACATACACTCCTACTTCCTTCTGGCACACCCTCAGCACCCCATGGCCTGGAGAGCAAGGCTCAGCCAGGCACGCAGCCCTCTTCTCCCACCTTTCTGCAGGGCAGACCTCCAGGCTGAGAGCTGCCTCCTGATCTCCAGCCCCATCCCCAAGGCCGGAGATGAGGGCATCTGTTACTCGGACAGTGATGCCTGATTGCTCAGTTAGGAAAATCCTGATTAAAAAACAACACGTTGCCCTTCCTGTTTGCTTTGCAGTGGCCTTGCGCAGATCCAGATCTACAGCAAACGATCCATCACTACCAAGAAAGCTGCATTATCATACACCCACAAAAATACTTCACATTTTACTTAGTTTTCCACGTCTTCCATTCTCATTGCCCTTCTGCATCATCTGGTTCAATTCTCAGTATCTTTTCCTTAACCAAAGGACCAACTAATTGATTTTTAAACCAAGGACCATTTTGGTCAGTATCGTCACATAAGCTTGCAAAGACAGTCAAATTAAAAAAAAAAACCAAACCCACAATGAATACGCATTTCTCACTTTGCTGCTCCAGACCCTATATTTTAGGGTTTTTTTGCCTGCATGCAACAGAATGCACACGTATCATTGTCACACTGCTTGTGACTGTGTTATTCACCATCTTCTGATACTGATGGACTGTAAGTGAAGTAACGCTCCTCTAGCTAATTAGTTGATTCACTAAGCACAGATGAATAACTGATGAACTACAAAAAGTCGCTATTGTCTGAGTCAGACACCAAGTAACTAACTTGGCCACTCAACCAGGGAGAAGTTCTCTTCTCTGAAAGGTGGCAAGTAGCTATGTAACGACTTCTATTATTTTCTCAATAAACTCAGAGAAAATAGGACATTGCAGCTAGAAAAACACAGAAAGAAATTAACTGCTACTGTCATTAAGGATTCAGAGGCTGAAAAAGAACAGTTGGTGCAATGCAGCTGGAGAGGCTTTTCAGAGTAAAGTGATTATTCTCTGGCCATTAACGAATTATTTTTCGCTGGAATGCAAGACCTGCACTCCTCCAAATAACCTGGCTTTGCTGCGAGGAGCACACCATCTGCCTGGGCAGGCGAGCATCGTTGTCCCCTCAGCCCTCCTGGTGGCCGCCGCACTTCTCCAGCCTCTTTGTTTCCATCCCACAACGAAAGCAGAGAAATAATTAAGAGGTTGAAGTACATAGACACATTGGAGGAGAGACTGCTCTTCAAAACTAGCATGAATTTGGAGCTACAGCCTAGGATGTTCAGGGGTGCACCTGCCTTCAGTGGTCCCACCAAAGCTCAGCGTGGTGTCACAGCAAACTTCCTTTCAACCCTCTTTCCCAGCAAATCTCAGCCCCAGCCACTGGCTCAAAGATAACAAGATAATATAAGGCATTTATGGACATGGTTAGTCCTGGGGCTTGTTCTGAGATCTTTGTGCCTGCTGTGGAGGAGGCCGGGGGGAGCGCAAACCCAAGCCCAGCTTGCTCTTCAAGCCAACAGCAGCCACCTTCCTTCTGCTGTAGTGGCTGCTCCCTAGACCCTTTAAAGGTGGTGGAAGCAATACAGGGACCCGGAAGCCACAAAGCTGAAGGATGCTTCATTTTGAAAAGGATGAAGGGGACAGGAGACCTGTGCCAGGCTCTTCTGTTAATTCCTCAGAGCATTTAGCCCCACATCTGATGTCACGAAGAAACATTACCAAACAACTACATGCCCCATTAACCAGCAAAAAATAAATGGTACTGGAGACAGGTCCAGCTCAGAGGGGGGTCCAGTCACCCGCACCCAAAAGCCAGCATTAGATTGTGGAGCGGCAGCTGCTCCAAGAGTCCACTTGGCCACTCACGGGACTGGCAAAATCCACAGACACTACCCTGTAATCTCACCCCACCTATGTTACAGCATTGCTCTGCATGTTAAGAGATAGCATGGATAGACCTGTTGAGGGGAAGGAAAAAAAAAAAAAAGGGAAAACCAGAACTAACAAGCAACATCAAATCACACGGCAGAGAAGCTCCTCCACAGAGTGGCCTATTTACAAAGCTGCTCAGTGCCCTGGGAAGGATGCGATGTGCAATACTGCAAACCCAGGAATGGAAATTCCCAAGGAGAACCAAGACAGGTTAATAACGATCCTCCACAGCCTAGGACCTCTCGGACAGCCACCGCCTTTTTGAAATCTAGAGTCTGCTGGGAGAATTTAGGCCTTGGGCTTTGAACAAAAAATAAGGAAAACTTCTTCCTGAAGACAGGCTATGAAACCCGAGCAATGCTGAGAAGTGTTTTACTGTATTGTTATTCTGTAGATGCCGTTTCTGGAGGCGTCACCCAGCGCAGCCTGATCTCAAAACAAGCCATTCGTGGCTAGCACCACGCAGCGCCAACCGACTCCTTCTGCTCAAAATAAAATTAAAAAAAAGGCAAGTACCCCCATAAATCATTCATCCATTCTGGTTTCATAACGAGAATATTTGTCAGCTCCCATTTTGCTTCCCTTTCTCCAGCTGCCTGCTCTACAAAGCCACCATTTCAGCTGCCTGTGCATACAGACCGGCGGGCACGCTCGCAACAGCTCCTGCATCCACATCCTCCTGCCTGCGGAGAGGATGGCCACCCTTCTCCCAAACCCTTGCCCATACCAAAAGACACTCTTCAGGGATTGGGTTTGGTTTTTTTTTTTTCCCCTTTTAAATATCCCTGTATGTATTTATCAGTAGCTCTGGGGCACCCATCAGATGTACTCAGCTCCTGTAACAATCACGTGATTTATGTAAAAGTAATTGGGGTTAAACTACCTGCCACATCAAACTCTTCACATTTGGCCCCATCTCTAGGACCTAGAAACATCTGAAATAAATAAAGCCATGTGCCATTTAACAGGGTCTGGGCTTAATTAGGATCAGTCTGGATTTTATGGGAGAAATCTTGTACTGCCAGCTTTATGTTGCTAGTCCATCACTCGCAAGGTTATCTGCGCTTTTTTTTCCTTTAGTACCTACATCAAAATATTTCTATTGCCACACAGTTTTGGGTTTGTGCGGTTTTTTTTTTTTTTTTAATCCTCCAACCAGCCGGATGGCATCCACTCCTTATCTTTGGCTGTCTTCCATGCTAAAATAAGAATGCCGTTGTTATGCCAAGGGAGCTGCTGCACCCTTCCACCTCTGTTCCCTCCTGACATGCACACAGCTGGCTGCGCAGGAACGCCTGAGGTGCCATTTTCTGGCCATTTTTCTGTGATGGTGTTGCAATTTACCCTCTAGCTACCATTTGTATTTCTAAATCACACCAGGCCTCTCTCGTGCCACAGATTTTACAAACCTCAAGTGACAGACAGTCTGCGTCCTGAAGAGCTGGTGATACTCAGACCGTCTTCGCTGCCACCGCTTCCCTGCCTTGACGTAGGCTACCCGACACGAGGGCGAGCACGCAGCCAAACGCCGCTCGAGCGATGCCGGGCGATTTGATTAGCAGCAACGAATGACTGGATTAAAAGAGGGCTGGGATTAGAGATTGATGAATCGTCGTGAGGCTGTTTTATTGGCTCCAGCAGCAGCGTTTGAATGTCAAACTGCATCCTCTCAGAGCAGCTAGGTACCGCCTATCGCCGGCTTCGGGCTGCTGTGTGCAGGGCAGCTGGGGCAGGTAGAGGGTTTGAGTTAAGGTCTGGACCAATAGCCCGGGAAAGGCGAAGCCTTGGTGGGTCACTGGCAAAGACGAGGAGAGGGGAGGCTGGGAAACACTACATGATTAACCCAAAGCTACACCCGCAATTTGTGGCAGAGGCAGAAACGGGAGCCAGATTTTCTAAGAAAATGAGTTCCTCACGCAGGAGATGAGCCAGCCGCCTTTGTTACACGCGAATGCATTTTCTTCCCCGTAATTCACACCACTGCAGGCTCCGCACAGCGAACGCCAGCTTCCCGAAGTTATAGTGTGTTCAGCGCGATCTGCTCATCGCACACGTCATGCCCGCTACAGGACTGGCTCCATCCTCGAGCCCACGCTTGCAGTGCGATCCACACGCGTTGCCAAAGCTTATCGCTTGCTTTTTTTGGGTAGGAAGCGATCAGAAACCTGCAAAACCCATCACCGGGATAATTCCCGGTCTGACCCGGATAGCTCTGGCTACTGGAACGCTTCCAGCATTTAACGTACACACGGAAACTCAGCATCACTCTCCAGTTAATACGAGCAGTTATCCCCTCTTCAAATTTGGCTTCAATCATCTCTCAAGGTGAAGGAGATTTCAGCATCTCCACCAGAGTCCCGCTGGAGCTTATCTCAGAAACGCTACGAAAATCCGCAGAGGCGCCAAGGACGGAGCAGTGAGGGTGCATTAATTGAACGGGCGTTAATTGAACAGGCTGCCCTAGCAAAGCTGGGCAGGGAAACGTTCAGGCTGTCAGCGGCCTCCTGGGCTCAACCCTTGCTGTAGTTCTGCGCGATTCATCGGGGCCACTCGCGGAGTCATGAAAAGGAAGGAAAGGCTTTTCCAAGTTTACATAGAGCAAACCCTCTCTCCCCTCCCCAAAAAGACAAAAGGAAGCGTGGCAATTTTTTATCCTCTACTACTGTTATTTCTGAAATATTCCCTTCAGTAGCATGTTTGTGAGGAAATCTTTACCTGAAGTGTTAAGCCAATTTGCTAGTGATAAATGCCATGAAAGGTTAGTCAGGGGGAGGAAAAAAAAAAAAAAAAAAAAAAAAAAGAGTATTTCCTCATCAAGTTTGAACGGAAAATACCTGAAGAATTCATGGGCAACCGGATACTCTTTCCTCTTTAACAAGCCATCCCCATTAGACAATATATGCATTTTGCATGCTGCATTTTAAGCTTTATTTTAAAAAAGAAAACAACAAACCAAAACACTTCTGAGGAGAACGTCATGCGAGAAAATGAGTATCAACAACGGCGACTAAACCCTACGCCAAAGCAATCCCTT
>NW_010274152.1:0-48830 GCF_000690775.1 Eurypyga helias
GGCCTCAGGGCCGTTCCCGCCGGAGCCACCAGAGGGCGATGCAGAACGCAAAATGGCGCGAAGGGCGGGCGCGCGGCTGGCCCGGGGCGGGAACCCGCCTGTGGGCAAGGGCCGGTCCCTCTGCCAAAGACTAGGGATTACCACCCCCAGCCTTGCAAAAACCCATCACTCCAAACGCTTGAAATTCATTATTTTGCTTACCAGCTTAAAAAACTTCCTCAGGTTTGCTTTGGGAGTTTTACTTTCTTCTCTTCTAGGCTTCACTTCTGCAGGTTCTGGGCTTTTACCCTCATCTTTGTCAGGAGCCACGGCTTCTAAAGGCCTGTCAGCCTTTTCATTGCTTACGATCTCTGCTTCTTCCAGTGTGTTCTGGGGTTATTTTAGGCAAATATTGAGAAAGTGAAAAAAAAAAAAAGAAAAAAACATATTTAATCAGTGAGATTTTGGGGTTTTTTAAGAGATTGTGATCAAAGTGCTTCAGCGCGACAGCGAGTTGTGAACAAACATGGCGTGAAAGCACTCTCAGTGTCACTGTATCTGCAGGTTTCTTCAAAAATTTGGTTCATCCTGATTCAGAAAGGTATATAAGCTGGTGACATTTTAAAGCACTTGTTTAAACTGAAGAAATAGCCTTTCTTACTGGCTCACAATGATTTATCTTTATGACTTAAAACCATAACAAGATTACTTGCAGTGGGATGTGCAATGAGCAGGTAGAACCAGTATAAATGAGAAATATCATACCCAGGAGTTTGCACACAAAAGAAATCATAGGACTAAGTATTTAAAACACACCACAGGCTTTATGAGTTGCTAGAACTCTGTTTAGAGCCCTTCTTTGTGAAATACAGAAATATGTCCCATCCACAGTGTTCTCAGGCTGGTCACATTCACAACGCTCGCTCCTCATTCCAGTGGCAAAGATATAAATGACTTTTGGAAGCACAAGGTAGTTAAGCAGCTCATCTATTACTTCACCTAATCTCATGGGTCACAGTCACCCCCTTTGATATTGTTGACCCTCATTTGGGTTCAAGAAAAGCTGCTGGATACTCAGCAGCATTGCATTTATACAAGGATTTTGGGTCCCACTGAGCTTCTGTGAATTACTGGAAAGTTCCTTCTGTTATAACAGTACTTCAACCAGAGGCATGTAGTTTGTAAATGCCTCTGAAATATGGATCCTCATAAGATTTATTGATTAATCCTCTGCATGTGTCATTCCACACACTTCTCAAGGCTATCCTGGGAACGCTCAGTGTGTTAAAGTGAACAGCAAGATCTGCAGAGCAGAACAGACGAACAGGAGGCACATTGCTGGTGCAGGAGGCTGAACGTGCATTTTCTTAGCTGCCTCTTCTGCCCTGGCAAATAACATTCTTCTGTGCCCTCAAGAGCAATGAATTCCCAACCCGCTGTAACTGTATAAAGAAGTATCTTCTCTGCCATAAAAAGAAGCTATTATGCTAATAACCAGGTAATTTGGCCTGAAGCAAGCCCTTTATCAGCCTGTTGCAGAAAGGTACAGAACATTATAAAAGCAGGATAAGTTGCAACCCCAGCCTCCAATACTGAATCACACAGAAATGCTTAAAAATACAGCCTAGTTACAGCTGGAATGTATACTATGGTTACTATAGGGAAGAACTGCTGTAAATAGTTATTTATGCTTCACGGTTTTTACATGTACTTACAGGAACTTGGATGTAAAGCATACACAATTATCTGGACCAAATCAGTCACGTGAACATAAGAAATTAAAAAGACAACACCAAAGATGCATCCCAGCCCCATATTCTGACTCAGAGTGGTAAAAAAAGGTTGCCTTCTCCAGCAGCAGCATACTGTAGTACTGCCCTCGTATACTTTTCCACCAAGTCTTCAACTTGGTGATTCCCATGCAGTAGCTTTAGTTTAAGAGTCCTTGATGGAATTTTTTTCCTGCAGAAATTTAGCTAAACATTTTCTGAGTTGATAAAAATTCCTGACATCCAGCAGCATCCCGTGGCAAAGAATTCTACAGCTGAAGTATACTTTTTTTTTTGAAAAGTACTTTATTTTTGTCACCAAATAATTTTATTTGATACTCTTTTTTTATTTTGAGCAATGCCTCATCTTTCCTGTTCACCTTTTATGTTACAGTACTCATTTTGTATGCTGCTGTCATCTTCCTGTCTGCCACCTCCTTTCTGAGCAAAGAGAAAAACACCCTAATCTATGAAGTTGTTCATACAGAAGTCATTCAATCTATGCATGCATTTTTCTCCAATATAGATATACATTTTTCTCTCAATATTATACCTTCTAGTTCTATCATTCTTTTTTCATTGGGGGGACCCCATATGCAAGGTGGAGTCTCACCATGGACATCTACATCAGCATGAGAGATTTTGCTTTGTTTACTACTCTTTTGTGGAAGAAAAGCATTTTGGGGGTGAGGGGCAGAAGAATGATGACAGAATAAATATTCCTTGTCCCCTGCTGCCTGAGAAGACTGCAGCATTGCCCACTTCCCCATGGAATTGTAGATTTAATTTATATTTATGAACATTTTGGAGATAATCTATAATAATTTTAATCTATATTTCTGCCTATTCACACATACCTACAATCAATTCACCATCTATTTGCTTGAAGGAAGTGATTCATTGCATGAGTTGAAACAGTGGCTCAATAAAGCAGCAACCTAGCTTCTGGGAGCTCATCATTCAAAGATTACGCTTTGGGATCGTATTACTGCTGTGCTGTTACAGCTGCAACCCAAATGAGTTTTGTCTCTCAAGCTACGTCTGTGCAATGGCCTTAGTCTCACTACTGATAACAAAAGCATCCTGGGGCAAGATGCCAAACTCTGAAAAGCACTGCCTATTTAAATTAAAAAAAGAGCTAAGTGATAGTCAACTACTCAGAGAGATAGTTTTGTTTAATAAGCGGTGACTTTTGTACATCCCTCTATAGATTCCATAGGAGGCTTTAGGAAAGTTTAAATCCTGCTTTGGAATACCTTATTTTTACCTTTTTTTTTTTTTTTTGCATACACATGCCCGTGCTATACTGTGTAGCTCAGAGACACAGAGAATACCAATGTACGTGTGGTCTTTCAGTAGAGGCGAAAACCTCTTCCAGCTAAGAAGATTTTCTGACATACTTTTAAGAACAGTTTTTAAATTTTGTTCCTTTTTCCCTTAGGAATCTAGAAGAAAATTTTCCATTTGTGCATTCAGAGGAATCGCCAAGGTGTTTCTGGCAGGAATTGAAAGTATAATAGGAAGACCCTGACAAAGATAAAGTAAATAAACTTTGAATGATGTTACATTAACCTAAACTGTTCTCTAGAGCAATAGGCTCAGTTTCTTTTCTTCACCTGCGAGAAAAACAAAAATTATATCGAGTTTTGTGAGTAGTTTTAGGAGGAAACTGCAGTTTGTACATAATAATAAATTGCTAACAGCCTAACTCTCACCCGCTTTACGAGTCTTTAATGCGTAAGTGTTCTCATAAATGTAATTATCACCTTATATCTATAAATTGCATCAAATGAGGTTGCTGGGTTCATGGGTGCATATTTTGCCTCGTTTCCTGAGACACAGATTGTAATAAGTTCAACCTAAGCCAGCAGCTACTGCTGTTACACCCCACGGAGACAGAAGTGCTATTGGGTTATTTTCTTTCTTTTATTTTTTTTTTTTAAAGGCACTCTGCCAAGCTCACAAAACATTTCAAGATGCATTTGCTTGAAGAAATAAGATGGGCACCATCCTTTATTCCTCCTATTACACAACTACCTTTGTTTTCTTTTTCAAAATAATAGTTTATAAAACACACATAGTAAAGAGAGTATTCTACTAGGCTCTCTGTTTCACTATGTCTGTGAAGCATATTAAATCACAGTTTCCCTAATTTTCTTCTAGTAATAGCTTACTTAAAACAGATTTGGTAGAAAATTTGTCTCTACCCTTTGAGTCCACTTTCTGGTTCTTAAAGATTCCTATCGTTTTGGTGAACTATTACTACACCATTTTCTTATCTACATCCTTGACCATATGTGCTGGTTCTGTCTGGGAGAGAGTTAATTTTCTTCACAGTAGCTGGTATGGGGCTATGGTTTGGATTTGTGCTGGAAACAGTGTTGATAACACAGGGATGTTTTCATTACTGCTGAGCAGTGCTTACAGAGTCAAGGCCTTTGCTGCTCCTCACCCCCCCACCAGCGAGTGGACTTGGGAGGGGGGGGCATAAGAAGTTGTGAGGGGACACAACCAGGACAGCTGACCCTAACTGACCAAAGGGATATTCCATATTATATGACATCATGCTCAGCATGTAAAGCTGGGGGAAGGAAGGGGGGACCATTGGGAGTGATGGTGGTTTTCTTCCCAAGTAACTGTTACACATGCTGCTTTCCTGGAGATGGATGAACACCTGCCTGCCAATAAGAAGTGGTGAATGGATTCCTTGGTTTGCCTATGTGTGGCACAGATTTTGCTTTACCTATTAAACTGGCTCTATCTCAACCCACAAGTTTTCTCACTTTACTCTTCTGATTCTCTCCCCTATCCCACTGGGGCGGAGTGAGCCAGCGGCTGTGTGGTGTTTAGTTGCTGGCTTAAATCACGACACCATATAAATTGTTGTCCTATGAGAGTGTAACATTTTGTGACCTGGATAACTTTGATAGGAGTTTTACTTTTGCTTGATGCATCTTTCCTCAAAACTGAGGTAAACACTATACCCTGCTTTGATCCTGTGCTGAAGTATGAACTGGCACTCTCCACTGCATTTCATTAGACTCAAGGAGCGGTTCTTCTGTTTTTCCTGGGTCATACCTTCTTTATGAAGTAGCTTTTCTTTTATCTCAACAATGTAGATGAGAGATGACCTTTTGCTCAAGAAATTTCCACTTAAAAGGGCAGTCATGCTTGAGATCTGCTCCTGCCACTAACAGGCAGGAAGCCGAGAGGCTTAGAGAGTCTTTAACCCACCCTCCTGCCCTCCTTTGCCAATGCAAAGACACAGGTTGCTGCAGTTAAGGTAGCTCAGCTTTAGCCATCAACGTGCTCTCTGACCTCCACCCTGAAGCCCCCTGTGACCCGCAGCTGCTGTCTGAAGGTACCACTCTGCAGATCTTGAGCCGTAACAACTCATTCTATTAACCACTTGGTGTTAACCACTGTGAGCGTATGGTTAACACCACACAGTTCTGTAAACAGCCCAGAAGCGTGGTTCTGACTCAAGTCCTGTTCAATTTATTTGCTGCATTTAGGGTGTAAAGGCCCCTCCCTGCAGCTATGATAGAAGTCAGGTTGTGAAATTGCTCCCAAAAACCCACTGCTTGTCGTCCACCTCACTCCCTCAACCAGGGGAATTCTCTTCATCCATTTACCCATGAAAAAATGGCCAGAATCTCCTTCCCTCCTGCCTGATAGGTTATATTCCAGGATGGGAACAGCTTACCTGCTCCCATCCTGGAATACAGGGGAACTTGATAAGTCCTGGGTAATTTTAACATTTTTCTCACACACTCCACCCAAACATAAATATTTGCTTTCTTATGGTTGGGTATGTTTGCAGGCTCAGCAATAAAAGGTGTTACTCTGCTTCACTTAATAGCTAACCAGTTTGCTGTTTGTATTATCAGTGCATAAATATCTCGCAGTGAAAAGGGCATGTGTTTGCATGGCAACAGAATTGCAACAGCCTAAAATTCTAGTTTTTTTTTTTTAAAAATACATCCGCTTTTAAAGATAATTCACAGAGCAGTCTAAATACTCCCTCAATCACTTTCCCCCATCATTTACTGGCATGCTTTGATCAGATATAAATGAAGCGTCATGTTCTCTGCCCTGATCTGATATCTCAAAGGTCTTGAAAATCAGGTCTCCAAGACAAATGTGAAATTACTAACTGTAATTTTCTGTTAGTATTCCTTAGTATTTGAAAACGATGCTAGTATGACAAACATTTGAGTAACAGTTATGAAAATTCTTGTGCAGACTGATCAGGAAATGGGTCAAATACAGTCAAAGTGGTTTCCATCTGAGGGGTTGAATAAAGACTTTTTCTTTTTCTTTTACATATTTATTCATCTGTAGTCAAAGCAGCTGCATTAACTGCAATGTGTTGACAGGCACTTCATTAGCTTTACTTTGAAGTGAAAGCTCATCAGAAGATAGATATTTGAGAGACTGCCTGGAAAGAGGGAAGTTGGATCTGAATCCTGGATCTATTGAGTGTTGTGGTTGCTCTGTGTTAGTTCAAAAGGAAAAGCTACACATGACTGAATTATACACCTATTTAGAACAGTTGCTGGTAGATTCTCTATCCCAGCAAAAGGGCAGTACATTAAGGGTGCCAGAAAGACAGACAAAATCACTAAAAAAAGACAGAATCCTCGAACCAAGCCGAGTTCCAGTCCAGCCTATAGACTTTTTTTTACATCTTCAACCTGACTGGGTCACCAAGGTCTTTCATCAAAGGAAATATAATATTATTCTCTGTCAAGAAAATCCAGTAAAGCAACATCAGCCTTCTATAGGTAAGGATTCAATGCTCAAGCGGGCAGATTTTTTTTTTTTTTAAAAAAAACCTTAGGACCAACTTCGGTTCTCTACTGCAGAAATTTACTCCAGAAAACTTGCAAAAACATTTGGTCTCAGGACAATTCAAGACCCAAGAATTTCTAACTAAGAAGAAATGACCTAATTTTTCAAAGTTAAAAGGCAGATTTAATGTACTGTTGTAGTTCAGTGCATTTGGGTAAATTATTTAAATAACATTTAAACATTTTAAATAACATTTGCTTTTGGTAGCAACCAAAACCTGTTCAGCATTGTAGAGAGTTCTGTACACATTCCATTAACCGATGTAGGCAGCTTTATTTTAATGATGTAAGATAAATTAAACCCAACATCATGAAAAACAGAAGGGAGACATAATTTAGGTAAAAGGTTTAGACACCTGAGATGTTTGAGATTCCAAACAGATTATAAGGTTAAAAAGACAGAGGGTAGTTACCTAGACCTAGTTTAGCCTAGGTATGAGATATGGGGAGCTAATATTCACCATGAGCAGAACCTACATTATACAGAGCAGCAAAATATCTACAACTACATTAGTTTGGATTAATCTTTCAAAATAAGGTTTTGCAATCTTACCAAAACCTTACCAGAGTCATAAACTAACCATCACCACCAATCGCTTCCCAGGAATGATTTTGTTTTTTGCTATTTTTCGGCACTAAAACTTTCCCTTCTTAGATGCTTTTTTCTTTCTCAAATACACAAAAGGCCTTGTTACTTCATTATGAAAATACTGAACTTCAGACCAGGTTTATTACTCTGTTTTACACTGAAACTGCATGCAACCATCTGCCAGAAGGCCTCTTCTTTTTATTTCATCCTGATGTTCAGCGTACATCCTGCCTCCCATCTCTGTTTTCAAATAAGCCAGACTACTCCGACAGAGGTTTTTGTAGCAATAACTATATAAAAAATCTCCCTCTGCCTCTTCACAACTTTCCTCTTATTCTAAGTACCTGATTCACCTAGTTCCACAGGAAATTAAGTTCCAAGTAACAAATGTTTCAAGCTTACAATCATGTTTACACTGTAAACATCTAAACACCTTTAGCTTCTTTAATGTAAGTAACATATCCAAGCTGTATCTCCAGAATCCTTGCCCAGTAGGGAACTAGGGAACATACAGCTAAAGAAGTTGCAGGGCTAGCCACTGAGCATCTGTGTGCTTGGAAGCATTTCATTTCTGGGATTTGAACTTGAACAGAAGCCCAGAAAAACAGTTATTCAACATACAGTGATTCACTAAAGTTTAATACAGCTCTTCTCCTTAATGAAATCTGAAAAGAATAAACCTTCAGCTTATAAACCACTGAGGATCATGGAAACAGGAAACACGTTTTCAAAGTTAGTCCTAAATTTAGTTAAAATTCTTATTTAACCTGAGGGAAAAAAATGTGTCTTCCCAAGCAATCGACCTCAATCTCCAAACTTAAACCAATCAACTCTGGTATGAAACTTTTTCTGTTCAGTAAATCCACCAGATTCCAGGTTTTCAGACATTTAGAACTAAATCAAACAATTGTCATAAAAGTGGAATGTGTTTTTAATAGCTATATCTCAATGATATAATTTGGTAAAGAGTACTATAAACTCCATAGGATGCTTAACAAGTGTGTTAAATTGACAGACTAATATTCCTTCTTCTATAATAACATTAAAAAAACCAGTACAGGCAGATTTAAAAGACTACAGTTTTATGAGATTTTTCTGCAGGAGTCTCACTGCCATCGTTAGCCGTGCGTATGTGTGTTCGCCCAAAGCATTTGTAACTGCATTTATCATTCACATCCGTTGTGCATTCAGCACGTGGGACATGCTCAGCTTCGCAGGTGTGACTGCTTTACTGTAACTCTGGGCTTAGCAATAACTCCAGGTGCTGCGTGAGGATGGAGCTGTGGGATGGACCAGCTCCGAAATCCAGACGTACCTTTTTCCAAAAGAGTTTGCTCAGTGGCATAGGAGTGGATGTTGCTTTCTCCTTTGTCACCTCCTTGGGGGCTTCGGAGGCCAGTGCCTGTTGTTGGGCTGCAGGCTCGGGGGCTTTCGTGTTCTGCTTAGTTGTCTGCGGCTCTTGAGAGGAAGGGACATTTTTGTCTGGTTTGACAGAGGTAACAGGCAGCTGTTCAGTGCTCTGGAAAGAAGCACAAATGCATAGGCTATTGAAAACATGCAAAGGACAAGATACAGCACGTTCAGGCATCACCTTGTCCAAGAGATAAGTACGCAGTGGACCACCACTGCACAGGACACACCAAGCAACAAGGTGCACCTTACGAACTGCATCCCCGTCCTTTCAAATGAAGTAACATCTTGAACAGAGGAAGCAAATTACATAGCAATCCACCCTTCATAACAGAGATGATTAATTGATTAAGAAATTAAAACAGTGTCTCTGAGACTGAAAACAACAGCAAGAATAATTACCCTTTGACTGCGTTATTCATACAGTTAACTTGAATCATCCTACTCACTTTGGTATTAGATGTCTGTTGGGTGTCTTTCGCAGCCTGAAGGGAAAAAAAACCCACAAAGGCAAGTCTGTCTCTGGCAATGTCAGCGCTCACAGTTACACAGTTCAGGAATTGTCTGTGTCACAAATTATTTTATTTTTAGGGAATGTTTGTGAAAGTCCCGGCTCCTGCAACCATGGAAACTGATCTCTGGCAGAGGCGAGGCTGCCTGAAGGGGCTGCCAGCTCACATCCTTCTACCTGCAGTAGCGTTGCAGCCTTGTGTTGAATTGTTTCGTGCTCATGCTACTGTGCTTGCAGTCCTCAACTTGTTCCTTCAAAACATGTGTTATTTACATATGCAGTCCCAGTTTCTTCAGGTATGACATCACACAGGGTTTTAAGATATTAGCAGAGATTTTTTTTTTTTCTGAACTGGGTCTGCATGTGCAAGTTTCAGTGCACATGTACAAGCCAGAGCTGGGTCTTTTCCACTGGGAAAGCTGCACACCAGTCAGGGACGTGCTAATGCCACACTCAAAGCAGGAGGCTCTGCTTTCTGGAATACAAAACATAGGCAGATGGGTGTCTGGGAATGAAGGAAATAGAACTGGAGTGGCTTTATAACTTAGAAACAGGAGTTGCAGCTCTATAAAGAGAGGCTCTGCAGGCACTGGAGGGTGGTTTAGCCCATCCACTCACCCTTTGTGCATTAGGTGGGATTTACTCTTTTGTGAAAACATCATTCACAGTGACAGGTCTCCTGGTGTCATCAAAATACACAAAGGCAGGAGTGATCCAGGTAAGCTCCTTTCTGGCCAGTGATACATATCAGTATTTATTGACCTCAACATCCAGCATAGCTTATGCTGAAGGTGAATTTCTGAGCTGTACAAAAAGGAGCTGCAAGCCATAGACTCAAATAATCAGGAGTCTATCACTCCTGGATTGAGGCTGCCCACCACATGTTTTGAGGATTTCTTGAAATAATAGGCAAGAGGTATTCTGCAGGAGCCAAGAACTTTTCATGGTTAGCTCTAATGAACAAGATCCAGAACAAGTGGTAAAAAGTAGTGTAATGTAGCTGGCTGAAAATAAATGATTAACCTTTCCAACTCAAAATTTCATGAGTAAGTACAGTTATAATGCAAAATTGGCATGCAATGCAAGGCAAATATAAGTGGATGGGAATAAAAGAACTGACAGGGACTCAGCTGTCCAATGCCATCCAGACTCAGTCTTTGAGGTCAAATCACCAAATCCCATTGCATAAGCTTATGTTATGGATTTATGTTAGGATGCACATTGTTCTAAGAACATTCACAAATGGCTTTAAAGTTAGCACTTATGTAAACACAGGACACTGAAAAACAATGTTCGTTAACCTAATAGTAAATCTTTTCTTAACTAAGGTTCTGAGAAGTGCATTTTGGAAGACTCATAGAGACAGAACTTTCAGAGAAGAGAGTTAAAATTAAATGGGACTATATATTTGAAACAATCGTTTCAATATAAAGGAATTAATTACCTAGTCATCTAGTTGACACATCATGCAAAGGCATTTTAAATGAAAGGAGATAAACAGAACTACTTTTTTTACTAGAGGTGATAACTTCAGGGCTTGCCTGTGACATCACTGCTCTGATTTGAATTTCCACTTTCAATCAGCCTTACAAACAAACTGTTGGCAGCATTTTAATCCATCATAAATGATACAAAATACAGAAGCGGTAAGTGGGGTATGTGGAGAGAAAGCTGTGAACATAAATAGCGTTTTCTTGTTTCTAAGTATATAAAAAGTAATGGCATAAGACAGATTTTATTGATGTAAAAATATAGTGCTGTTGCATTCCTTCAAGATAACTGATTTCATTCCAGACCAAAAGTCTTTAAAATTCTAAAAAATACCCTAATAAAAACCAGTTCTCTCCCCCAGTAACGCTTTGTGAGACTTTGAACTACTGTAGAAGAGATTTAGCACCTTAAATGCTAGCCAGGTATGTTTTCTTTACCAGGAAGCCCCAATTCATTATGAACAAGTAATTCAAATTTTAATTGTATTAAACATCCATACTAGTAGCTATCAATGTAGTATATACAAGATGAGATCTTAAAGTTAAGTTGTTGGCATGAACTGTAGACTTAAAACCATTGGTAAGATGATTATTCCCCCAGTAATATGCAAAAATGAGATAATGGAAAGAACATTTTTGTTTTGAGAATATCCTAAGGAACTCCCTTTGCTTTGTGCTCTTGATTATAAACCCCCCTACTCACCAGAAATTCCATGTGGGTGTTTTGAGTGAGCATTAAATATTAATTACTTTCCTCCCCCAGTGGAAGGGTCTCTGCTTCTACATTCTTTGGGCTAAAAAGCTACAATGCTCTGCTTCCCTGCCACAGAGCATCATGACAGACGATATTCTTCAGAGAATGTAGAAGTGCCCAAATATAGAACGAGACCAAAGTTTTCATGTCTTGATGAAAACATGAAGTTGAAAAACAAGATTAAAGTTTTCAGTGTTGATTTTTTTTTTGCACAAAAAGCATGTTTTGTACAACATTAAATTATCCTTGAACACCAAACTTTCTCCAAACTAAACAGAAGTCAATCAACAATTACTTTCCTTGTTTTCAGTGAGAAGTAACTATTTCTGAAGGAAATACCATGTTCAAATCTTCTGTGTTGTATCAGATGCCCCAGTTCACCAAATCACCAGTTTTAGCCATGTGACAGTACATGTTAAGGCAATGTGGATCATAAAGTTTTAACTGCAGTTGGACTGAGCTCTTAAACCTGTCCTACAACTGCAGGCACTGTTCATACCTGCATAATTCATTGTTTGTCAGTACCTTTTCTTTTATTTCTATTTTAAGTGGCCAGGGAAGTTTAGTCAGCATTAGTAAGCATAACTGGGAAGCACATAGCAGGGAAAGTTAGGGGAATCGTTTCAGAAGCCTGAATTCACAGATGGTATAGTGAGAGATACATTGCAGATGAAGGTTGTTTTCAAAACACATGGCACAGGAATGCTCACACCAGTAGTTTTCAGAGCACTGCATGACTGGCCAGGTGCTGATTTCAGTTACCAATTGGATAACTTCACTCTGACAGGAGCCATCTGTTACTGCTCAGGGTTCTGCTCTTGCTAGAGTTTCATACAGACCTTATGCCTAAAGAGTTTGCTAAAAGTACTGTGTCCTAGCTTCGGACTCTCTGCCTTCTTTTTCTTGCCTCCTTTAGTTTGGGGTTCTGCAGCTGTCTTCAGAGCAGGTTGCCCACCATGGCCTTTTTCTGCTTTCGATCCCTTTTGTACAACAGCATTTGAAATGGAGTTCAAGTTATTGCAAAGTTATTATTTGGTTCATGAGAAACATTAATACTACACATATGAGTGTTTGAAACAAACATCTCTTTCTCGCCCTGGAAAAGAAATTATGTTTTCATCTAATTAACAGCTCTTCTTAGACTTTCTTTCACATGGTGATTGGTAAAATAAATATAGAAGCTAGGGCAATACAGTTGGTTCAAAATTAAACCACAATTCACCCCCTAAGTTCTTCATTAAATTGAGACACAAATTATCCCACAAAGACTGAGACTTCTGTATTTAAATTCATGAGTAGTCAAATGAATTTGGGAATTATAAGTTTAAAATTGGCAGATATCCAAGTCTTGGAAAATGTCTTCATCCTTTCTATTGCAGTATTACAAGGACTTTAAAATTATATGCAGAATGCATTATTTAGGAAAATGGCAGTATGAATATTCATGATATATGCTACACAAAATATTTCAAGTTTGCAATAATTTTAATTAAATTAGTTAGAAATTGAAGTATCAGAAAAACAGTAATGACAGATTGATACTAAAATGTTGAATCAGAAAGTTCTGCTTCCTCTTAACTCCGTTCTAGATACCCACAGGATGCGCTTGTTTTGGGAATCATCCCCCCCATGATTGTAGAGACTGGATCTCTAAAAAACTAGGACAGCACATTGAAAGACACACTATAGAGGGCTGTAAAATATGGAAACAGCGATAGATGTCTATATGGGGAATAAAGAAGTATCAGGCTACTTTTAAAAGTAGCATCAGACTACCTGCATAGGGAAGAGGTGTTGCTATTCAAATACACGACTTTTCTGCAAGCGTTGGAAAAACAGAAGTAACATTTGCTAAAATGTTCCATTTAATTTTCCCAGTATTAGGAATTTTTTAAAATCATAATTTAAGAATCTCCTCAAAACCTCACTCTTCAAGTCTCTGGTGCTGTCCCCTCCTCACTCCCTCCAGTCTTCAACACAACCCAGGATTTGTCAGTGGAGGAACTGTTTAGTTTTCCCAGTTAACTAAGCTTAAACATACCAGCAGGTTATCACAAGAGTCCATTCTGTGGTAACTGCACTGTACGTATGCCCATAATATACAACTAATCACAAATAACACAGGGTAGCACTCTTCCCTCCTCAGTGCCTCACTGTGTCAGGTTTTAAACCGGAAGGATGTCTTAGATCACCTAGTACCAAGGAGGACATAATATTTCTTTTACTTACTTCTTGCTAGTATCCTGAACTTCATTCTGATCCCCCTCAGGCAATTGAGTTTCTAATTTAATTAAGGATCAGGCCAATATATAGTGAAGAAATACAAAATTTTAAAGTTGTATTTCAGTGACAAATGACTCAAGTGTTCACCCTCCAGGTAATTAGCTTGTCACTTTATAAGCCTCAGTCTGTTTTCTTTTACACTTGAACAAGGTAATAATAAAAGCTTCAAAATGAGTTGAAAAAAATTTTCCAGGAACTGTGGAAACATGGAGACCCAAACTGCAAAGAAAATCAGCCTACAGTGTTTATGGTGTGAAGTATCAAGCACTGTGGTTGAGCACAACCACAATTGGATAGGAGGAAAGGTCCAGAGAACAGAATGTAACACATATGAGCACATTAAGTAGAGATCTTTGTCTCAAGATTGTAGGAAGCGTGTAATTGCTCTGAATCAAAGTGCTTTGTACTATGAAGAGGCTGTGGCCAGTCACATCAAAATGGGCCACTTTTCCTGTGCTCTATCCCACTCCCATTATTCCCAGAGGTATGGTGACATGGGAACAAGCCAGAATCTGCTACAGAAGGGTCAAATAGATGGTCTGGGGCAGATCTGATCTGAAAGTTGTGTTGGTTAGTATAAACTTGCAAAGCATCAATTAATCCAAGGAAGTATGACTCAACTCGCCTTAAACTCTTGTGTGTACATGGATGAAATGATGATCATTAAGGGTGTGCCCAGGCTGCTGAAAGCATACATGTCTTTAGCCAGCTGATGAAAGCCAGAGGCATTTCTTATGACAGCATATTGCTACAAAAACACTGAGTTCAGCTTCACCGATGGCGCACTCCTCTGCATTTCAGCAGGAAATGCCACCGTGCTTTGCAAAGCTGAAGTGGGCTGTGGCGGTTTCTCACAGGTATGAGGAAGCTTGTGTGTCCTCTTAGCCATGGGAGAGCACTGCTGAGAGACACAGGGAATATACCAGTCCTTGTGTGACCACAGAATGGTTTGGGCTGGAAGGGACCTTAAAGACCATCTAGTTCCAACCCCCCTGCCATGGGCAGGGACACCTTCCACTAGACTAGGTTGCTCCAAGCCTCATCCAGCCTGGCCTTGAACATTTCCAGGGAGGGGGCATCCACAGCTTCTCTGGGCAACCTGTCCCAGTGCCTCATCCCATGTGAGAAAGCCCAGCTCCTCCCAGCAAAGGGGGTGCATGAGTAACCAAAATGAAAGCACAACTAGGACTCTGGCACAGCGGTCCCTGTGCAAGCCAAACCACACAAAAGCCCCATGGCACTCAGGGGAGGCTCATCCTGCACGAAAAACACATCTTTACCATTAAAACAGAAGTTATTTCTCAGGGGAAACATTACCATTATTTCATTATACATATCAGCTGTATGATCTGCTGCTTTTCCATACAGCAGTTGCCAAGTTAACCTTTTTAACATATTTTCCCTTTAATATAGTGAAATAATCATTCCTTGCATCAGGAAAACACTAGTGAAGCTAAAGGAATTCATAAAAAAAAAAACCAACTCCCATTTAACTTCTGTGTAATGAGTTTGCATATCCTGCTAGTCATCTGGGTTTGTTTACCCTCACAGGTGTGATAGCAAACCAAACCCAAACAGCATATTTGTTTCCAAATTACAGTACGCCCCCACCAACAGTCACCTGTTATAGAAGCACATGAAGATAGAGGCAGCTATGCAAACAGGACTCAACCACCTGCTTTTTCAGAAGTTGTTGAAAGAGCTACAAGTCTCACTGAGACAGCACAGTTTGATAACTTCCTTTTCAGGTTATCTTGGAATGCCTCAGCCCTGGTTGACAGTTTCCAGAATTATTGAGCTATAATCAGGGAGTGATATGTATCCCCCATGTACTCACCACACTTTCTGGAAAGACATCACCATTTTAGTACCAGGCTACATAAAAAATGGAATAGGACAAAAAGCATAAAAAAATAGGCTAGAAAACAAAAGTGTTAATGCCTATAGTGATTTTGGCTGTCTAATGCTTGCATGGAAAGACCATTTCCTCTTTTAGGATTTTATTCTTGATGTGTTAATTAAAATCTAGCACAAGCATTGCAAGAAAAACTTTAGTTATTACAGTCATAACAATGTGTAAGGACATTTCAGCTGGAAGTTCTCAGTTACACAGTGACATGCCTGTAAGCCACTGAAACACTAGAAGATAGAAGGCAGCTTAATACAAATTGTCTCACTTCTGCCTCTGTTAAAACTGTTGTCAGTTTTGGCACTAACAGAACAGGAAAAAAGGGGAAAGAAGTCTCTGAACACCTACATTTTTCCATTTTAGAAGACAGTTTTAAATTTAAATTTTTTTTACAGTTTAGGTTTTCCCACAGGTTTGTTAAATACATTGAATCAATCCAATATTTTCAGTATCTCTAATAGGAAATGAAAGCTATAATGAAGCTTTTCTGAATTCACATATAAAGCAACATCACGGCTCATGGAAGCTAGAAACAGGTTTCCTCTTGCCAGTGGAATCCAAGAACAAATGGTTTGTAAAGAGGAAAGCAAGAGGACACATCTGCCTGTTACATAGAGGAGCATTCCTCAGGCTGGTTCTGTACCTGTCCAGCCAATATGGATTTCGGATCCCAGTGGGAACACCACACACACTTATAGTCAGTCAGCCTGATGCATTGCATTGGAACAGCTTGAGCGTTCAATTCACCCTGCTTACAAAAGCTGATCCTCATCTCTGCATGTAAAGGAAGGAATCCTGAGAGGTCAGGGAGGGGCAGCTCTCCCTGCAAGTCCCAGTCCTGCTCGAAGCAGCTCCATAATCTTCCCGAGATCTCAGCTGCTGCACAGGAAAAGCCCATCAGCAGTGACTGTAGCACAGTGCATACAGGAGCACTTCAGCCAGAAGAGTCATGGAGGTGAAATGTTGGGATCTCCTCCTTTTTATTGATTTCCGTGGGAAGCTGATCCTTGCACATCCCCCTGCACCCCAAGGGGGAACACAGCAGTAGCTGTGGATGCACTGCAGGGCAGGAGGGTGGGGAGCAGGCTCCTGCCCACCCCTCCACCCGCTGAGCCACAGAGCTGCCACAGGCAAAGGGACCTCATGTCCTCCGCACCAGGATGTGGCAGCTCCCACAGGCATGAAAAGAGATAAAGAACAGGCATATACAAAAAACCAGAAGTAATAACCAAAAGCATGACCAAGTCATCATCAGTCTTGCTGAAAAAGCTGCAGTTCAGATCTTGATCACAGAATCAGAGTGGTTTGGGTTGGGAGGGATCTTAAAGTTCATCCAGTTCCAACCCCCCCGCCATGGGCATCCCTGCTTCCACTAGACCAGGTTGCTCAAAGCCTCATCCAGCCTGGCCTTGGACGCTTCCAGGGATGGGACATCCACAGCTTCTCTGGGCAACCTGTCCCAGTGCTTCACCACCCTCTCCGTGAGGAAGTCATAACACATGAAGAATTGCACTGTTTATTCTCACATTCCTTAAAATATTTTTCCCCTGAATAAATTTGAAAGTTACTTCAAATGATAGCATCAACTGGGGAAAAAGCAACACAGTGAAGAGAAAATACCTGTGTCAAACATCTAGCAACCAGTGACATTATGAGGAATCTGCCTACCTTGTCTTCAGAATCACTTTTGGCTTCACCTTTGCTTGAGGAGACCTTAAATGTATTTAAGAAAAAACAAACAGTCACCCCCAACTCAGTCTTTCAAAAGGTCTGAAAGATCTTCTGTTTGAAACTAGCATTGTTTTCTAGCACAAAGGCGAAAAAAGTACAAGCATCGCTTCCTCCCCATGCAGGAAAAATTATAAATGTTTCCTGAGAACAACTTGAAGTCAATGGCCAAAATGAAAAATATCTGGACCAAAGATATATCATTCAAGTTTATACATTCAATTAATGAATAAAATGAACTTTTAGAATTAGTACAAAATAAACTTTCATCATGCAGAGAATCCTTCAGACAGCTAAATACTTGCAGGTCTACAAGTATCTCTTTAGAAGAGGAAGTTTCCAAAGCAGGTCATCATCATCATTTGATCATGACTGCGCTGTACCCCCACATCTCTGTCACTCCCAATGCATTCTCTAAGGCATCTGTTTGGCTTCATTACTTCTCAGTGCCCATGACAGCAAACACGTTACATTTAGCTCGACATGTCCACATGGGATTTTTATAAGCAGTTTAAAGCACAGCCTAGAGATGAAAAGGCAAGGCAGCAGCTTACCAGTGTTTTAAGGAAACTCATGACGGAGTTATCTACTGCAGCAGCTGCTTGGGGGTTGTCTTGTTTTACCTCTGGCTTCTCAGGCTGCTCAGCAGTGAGACCGTTGACACCTGCTGAGTCCTGCTGTAGGTCTTTTCGGTTGCAGTCATCTATCTCCTAAAAAAAGGGGCAGAGTTTCCTCAGTCCTACCCTGCTTAATTTCCACTGGAATGCAAAAGTAACTTTTGTGACTTGCATTATGTTGCTCTGAGAGTCACAACCCTAATTCCAACCATACTTCTCCAGCCTACATATTCAGAACAATTGAGCATTTATACATCTTTCCCCTCTTTTCTAATATATTCAGCATTTGCAATTGGTTGGAGGAACATTGTTCTCAGCTACCAAGTGTAACAAACACAAGCAAAGTTGCACACGGCATCCCAAACAACACTGCTCCTCTTTTCAAGGCTGAACTTGTGAATAGGAACAAACACTGAGATTTAGGCTTTTGATGGCTCAGTGTCTGATCGTACAATACAAAGATTGCTTCTGATGCTCTGTACTCCGCAATTCCTGAAATAATTTTTTATCTAGCAAACATAAACTTTGTACAAATTAAAAGAAGGAAAAAAGCTACAACTCCAAGTAATTTTTCTGAGCCAGATGGAGCTGCCATCACTCTTCCTGGAACTACAGTTCCCAGAGCCCAAAAATAATTTTCCAGTGCTCAAGCACTCACAAGTATGTAATATTAAGTTACTCAGTTTCTGTTTAGACACCTAAACAAAGATTTTTTTTTTTTTTTAAAAACCCACTCTTCTAGGACCAGTTTTGGAGACCTTGGCACTCTCTTATACTGAATTTGCCAACTATTCTGGCCACTCTTGCCTTGAGCCTGCACAGGTGAAGCCAACACAAACGTTGTGCAGGAGAGTGCACTTTGAGACCAGTCCTCATGTCCCATTCAACATCTCTTTTTCTAATATTTAGGAGTACTATATCTGGCTAGTAACGCCTGAGTGTTACCAATAATCCTCCCCCCTTTTGTCCATCTGTCTACATTCTAAGTGCAGGATCTATCTTATTCAAGTAAATTGTTACTAGCGCAGTGGTAGCCTCGAGACATTATTGAGCAGACACCCATAGCAGTGCCATAATTCTTCAGCAGAAGTTATCATCCCCAACTATTTAGACAGTAGTACACATCTGGTCACTTAGGAAACAGTGACTAGAGAAGCAGCTGTTAGGATACTAGATGCTCAAATTAATCCAGAGGAAAAATTGGGACAAGAAATAAAACTGATGAGCCTGTCCAGGTGCCTCCAATAAAGAACATCTTTGAATTGCTGCTCTCAAGACTGCTGGAGGTCTAAGTAGCACCAAGGTTTTTTTTTTTTTAAACCTGCCAATTACACATAGTTGTTTGGTGCTATTTTTATTAGGAAAATTAAAGTGAATTGTACTCAAGAGCCTTTCCCTGTACTGACTGATTAAAAAACCTACAGTAATTGTACAGGATCTGCAGAGGACATACGTTTCTACAGGTCACGAAAGGATGTAATAGACTAAAGATATGCATAAATGTTTTAAAACTTCAGAGGGCTAATTTGGCATCAGGAAAGATAAGCATGGAGTTGCCAGTCTCCACGCAGCATGTAAGGAGTTAAAATACATGGGGTTTTACTTGCAAGAACAGACTTCTAATTCTCCACCCACCGTTTTCCAAGTTTACCCAGGAAGAAACCCAGCACAGTAGTTCAGAGTGCTTCAACAGGCTATTTAGAAGTTTCTTACAAGGGTCTAACACACCACTTTGTCCCGCTGCCAGTTACAGGCCAGAGCAGCTCCAAGAACAATATGTCCCATGCAGAACATGCGTGGCCATGCCAGCATCAGCTTCCAGGGATGCCATCCCAAGAACTCAGGATATATGAAAAATGCTGGCTCTATTTCAGACTGTAAAGGGGCAACAAAGGCGTGAGGCAAGAGATCAAAGAGACAGGAGGCAGACAAGGTGCTGTTGAACATAACTAGCTTTGTTACTGAAGTTCATGATGCTACCCAAGTCTTTACTACTTGATGCTATCAAACGAAAATAAGCAAACTGTTTTTCACACCCACAAGCTCAAGCTCTGGTGTGGGGCTGCACTCTTTAGGAGGCAGGGACCTCTTTGGCAAGCACTGTAGCAAGCGGCGGTTACCAGCAGCCGACGCCAGCTGGGACAACGTCAGAGGTGGCGGTACCACCGCTGGCAGCACCAGCTCTCCCAGAGTATCTCCCTGCTAAAGCCACACTGCACCCTGTAGAAGTGGAAGCTGTTGCAGATGGTGCAGAGCTTGAGGCATGGTGCCATCCAAAAATCCCTCAACTCCGACTCGCAGAGCACAAGGAACCCTACTTCCAACATTCCCAAAGCCAAAGCTTCTATTAACTACCGACACAACTCAGATATGGACTTTGATAGATGCTGTGATCCATCTTGCACTTCTGTGGCCATACCTCTGTAGGAAGAAGCACAGACTCAGACCACCAGCATATAAATCAGGGAGAAATAACATGGAGTCCTACAATGTCACATTTCCAGAGCCATAGTCAAATAACCCCAAAACCCTCTGTAGCTCACTGCATAATACGCTGCGCAAAGCCCCAGAGGCAAATAAGGAAAGAACACTCTGGAAATAACTTCTAACACTGACTTTCTTCTGTTAACAGATATTATGTAAATGTTCAGTTCATTTCTTTGAGGACCCAGATTTGGGGGTAATAAACACGTTAAATACTTATACTGTAGTTTCAGTTCAGTCATTAGAAAAACATATCAAAAGAATGTATTCCTGCCAGCACTTTTGTTTGCATGAATCATGGCTCAGTGAAACATTTCAGGCATATAATTTATCTTTTCTTTGGCTTACATAGTAAATGCTTCATGAATTCATGAATTCTGTCCTTGTTTTAATTATGCTGTGTTCTGAATGTAGTTTTGTAGACCACAAAAATAAAGAGTGGTTCACCGAACACAGAATGTTTGTGCAGCTCTTAAGCTACAACTGTGGAGCCTCTCTCTTACTTACCAGCAATGCTGTTTGTTTTGTGCTGGCACTCAATTCAGGGAAACTTTGCTTTAACTTTTACAGATACTACAGATCATAATCCGCAAAAAACACCCAAAAACTTTTGGCAGCAATATCTGGATTTTTAGTACGATTATTTGGTAAGAGTTTGTAGTTACTACAGTAACAGCAATTGAATTAGACTTGGTCATTCTCTCATCCTACATGAGAGCTAGCAATTTTAGAGGGAACAGAAGGCATCTGTGCTGCAAAGCAGAGCCACATCCTTTGTTATAGACATGGAATTAAAGTGAGTTTGGCAACAAAATCAGACATGTTTAGTTGATATATTTTTTTCCCAGAATAGGTCCTTAACTCTTCTCTGTCCCCAACACACACTCCTTTTCATATTTGAAGGCTGACAAAAGTTATAGTCCAGAAATTCAGGGATAAGGTTAAAATTTCACTCTCCCCTGCAATACAGTTGTGCCACTCATTTACGCTGCGCAACCTGAACCCCAATTTTGAGAGGCCTTGAAGATTTTTGGTTTTACAGCTGTAAGCAGACGTGTAAGACATACAGGCACTTCTCTTAAACACGAGACCTGTCTTCAAGGAGCTCCCCAGGCCCCTAAGAGCTGTTGTGTGGGCTAGGATCCTGCAAACACACACATACCAAACGTAACATTCAGCTGATGAGTGCCTGGGATTTCCAGATTATTCCCATCAGTGAGGTTCAGGATGTGGATAGGTGTAAGCTGAAGACTGGAACTGAATTCAGAATTAGTAAGAAAGCTAGGCACTATTGATATAAAATAGCTTGGTCTGAATGAACAGTGCTTCTAGTGTCTGAACTGGCAGAATAAGATTTAGATTACCCTCTCCTGTCCCCGATAGCTGCTCATTACAAACACTTGCTTACTTGAGTTTTCCCACCATGACTATTTGCTACCAGCAAAAGTTTAACTGACTTCTGCGTAAAGCTACTTCAGAGTGTCATTTCTTTAGAGAAAGTTTCACGCTTTACTAGTTCAACAGCACAAGCTGTGACCTTTCACACTCTGTAGTCCACAGTCAAAGCAAAATAGGAAGTTATGAATTTTGCATATGATTGTAAAAGTAACAGTTCTTGTGAGTCACAGGCAAAAAAACTTACTCTTTGTATGTATTGGTCAAAAATATCTGCAGGAATTTTTAGTGTTTAAATCTTCAGTCTTACCCACTACAAACAGAAGTGCCAGTATGCACTGAATAGATTATTCATTCTGAATTATCCACCCTGTTCTGTTTACGTAGCAAATGATTTGATATTCTGGTAGGTTGAGATTACGGATTCCTTAAATGAGCACATATAGCTGTCTGACATAGTAGTGATGGGTGACACTTTTGAAGGGCAATGGTAAAAAACCACAACTCTAATCTTACAAATGACTCTTCAGAAAAATATTACAATTTAAGATTTTACAAGAAATGTGATCCAAATTTGAGGGCACATAGATAAAGAAGACAAGGTAGAAGAATAGAAATTGAAGAGACTTCTAGGGACAACCTGCAGTGTTGTCAGTGCGAGCAGTGAGCGTCTTGTGACCTGTGTTCCACACTATTCAAAGCATTAGCAATCATACAGCAGTCATACTTGGAAGTGGGGACTAGGTAAATAAAAGCAGTTACTATTAAAATGACATTTACACACAGATTCTGATGAGGGGGGCATGCAGCTTGTTGCTCCCTCCTGTTCCTGACACTGGACCTGATTTGAGCTAGATCACCAATTAGTGTATACTGGCACCTCTCCAGTGGAACCAATAAGAGTTACGCCACTTGTGCCCATCCAGTGGATGGACTTTTTCAGTACTTAATTACCTGAAAATTAATTCTATAGTATATTTGGCAACATCACACTTCGCAGGAAGTGTAAATCTAGACTCATGCTTTTTTCCAGCTGCTTTCTTTGATTAGTGTGCTCTCTCAGATATGTTACTTAATTTTTTATACCACATTCTCATCCTGCAAAATCACTTCTAAAGGACTGCATTTATTCGAACCCCTCCCCCCAAAAAAATCACAATAGCCAAGATGGCAAAAATTGCTACTGCATGATGTTCCTTATTCTAGTGTGCCGGTTATTCAACAAGCAGCTGTTGTTAAGAGTGACTATTTTAAAAATGGCACAAAACATGCTATGGAATTTCTTTAGAACTGTCCAGTGTCAAACTCCAAGCTCCTGAAGCAGAAGAAACAATTTTACTTTCAGGTATTTTTACTTTCATTTGTATCTGGCTGCTGTTCATCATCCTGGCAATTGGAGCATCACATTGCATCCTGCCCAACCTTTCCGAGAAACACAGTTGAACTTAAAACTGAAGGTCAGATGCTAGCACCTAGTCATGAAGCAGACATCCGAGCAGACACAGGTCCTCCTCCCATACCTCTACTCAGTCACCCCTGCGGGCGTTCCCTGCAAGAGTTTTGAGAGCAACACTGATTCATTCACACAGCCATCATGACATCAAGTTGTCCTGCACTATTATTCCTAAGAGGTTTCATTAAGAGTGAAGCAGATATTCCTATTCAAGCACTTGCCTTCCCCTGTGGGACACTGTTTGATGTGCTCCGTAACGTGGCAGCCTCTTCCGCCGTGATGTGCCCGTCGGGGAGGTCTGAAGTCTGCCTGTCCTCCTGGGTACCAATTTGTGTTTTACTCCTTTCCTTCCCCTTCTCCAGTTTGAAGATCCTGTCAAAGAAGGTTAGTTGTCTGGGCTTTGAGGAGGCCGCATCCTCTCCCTCAGGTGTCACTGATGCCACGAGATCGTCGTCCCGAAGCGATGCTGCTGGCGGGGCACAGGTCAGGTTTTTATGTGCGCCTTCCTCCCGTGCAGCTGCTGCAGGAACCTCCACGCTGTCACTTGGCGCTTTGTTCACTCCGCGCGCCTCCGAGCTGACATCAAGTTTTGCCGATCCAACGGATGAATCCGTAGCTGGATCTTCAGTACGCCCTGGTACAGACCATGAGAACGCGAAGACAGAGCGGGATTTAGCAGATGGCAGGGCTCTGCTGGCAGCGCTCCCGAGACTCGGCCCGCCCGCCTCGGGAACGGGGCTCTGCTCCATTGTCTTCGGGGAAGAAACGGCCACATTATCCCGTGCAACACTTGCCTTTGCATCCACTACAAACAGAAGCATAAAACAGTAATTATCCAGCACAGCAAAGAAGTTACACTGGTTGTACAATTAATCATGGTGGTCTCGCTCTTTAATAAACTAATTCTGAAACGTGGAGCCTTGGGGAGGACCACACAGAGTGCAGCTTGTTTAGACGCCCTGTTGTCTTCCCGTGCTGAATACGAGCTGCTGCTCATCTATCAGACCTGCCCGTCTAATTTTCTTTCCTGTCATTCCTCATTGAAGTCAGTGCAAATTTTATGTCCTCCAAAGCCCCCACCCAGCTGCCAAAGTCAGATAACAGCCCAGGTTTTTGACTATTTAACTCAGTGAACATGCTGAGGATATTTTTCTTTATAATTAAAATTAAAGAAGTGATATACAAAAAAAAAAACCCACACAAAAAAAAACCCCAAAACCCCCTGAGATAAAGTTGTATATTGATATATTACACTTTCCTCTGTCAGAGCTAAATGGGATGGAGAATGGAAACTGCAAGGACTGATTTGTTTCCTGGCTTGCCGAACTCCCCACAGGGCTTTGCAGTCATAACTTATTTCATTCATTTTTCCAACACTGTTCCTTGCTTTGCTGCCTACTCTCCATACTGCAGTTTCTACTTGCACTTCTCCTCTAGTGTCTGTAGGTTAGTTTAAGCCTGATTTGAATACTTATAAATCATATCTGAGCCAGGCTTCTTATCCTGACATGTCTGAATCTTTTTTAAACTGCAAACAACATGGCATTTAATCACCCCCTCATCCCCCCCACCGCTCAATTTTCACAAATAACTCCCCCTGTGTAAACACATGGCCATCATACTTTAGATGTGAACAAAATATTTCATTTTAAAAGCATATTTTATGATTTTCTGTTACAATGGCAGTTTGATAATACAGCTGAGGTGAAAATCCCTAACAGTGTATATGCAGACAGGAGAAGGCTCCTGCTTTACTGAAGACAAAAGAAATGAGACAGAAAAAGATGTCTCATATCTTGTCTTGTGGATGGGAGACTGAATCACAGATTACATGGTGTGAAACCCCAGTAAACAGGAGGAGGCTTGTCAAAAGGTAAACCTTACAGCTCCCCCTCAGCTTGAGCTTCTCTTCCCAACTTTGACTAGAATATGTATCTGGTTTCCCTGTCAATCATCACCACGGATTTCAAGTATGAATTTAGATCTACTTAATTATAACTGTGAAAACTGACAGTCTCAAACTGTCTTGCTAAATTAGCATTTAAAAATTGTCAGTTTCAGTGTAAAATTGAAATTATTTCAAATGATAAACGTAATAGTCTTGTCAATATTATGCCCTTTCCATTTTACTTTAACAGAAATAAAACCCCAGATACCAACAGAACCTGACTAAAGCGCCTGTCTTCCACAGAACAGATCTTAGTGTTCAGTTTCTTTTTTTTTAAATTCCTTTAAGATAAGGAAAGAACATTTTTAGATCACAGCTTTCCAAATTATCTCTTAGCTTAATTACCCAAGGATTTTGCATAACACCACACAACTATCAGGCACTGTACAGCATGTAACCGTGTCCATTCGATACCATCCTCCTGCAGCTGTGCCCAAGGGGACCCTGGTCATGTCCTAGGGCAGGTGCAAGAGAACCCCCAGCATCCAGCCGTGACATCCCCTTACCCATGGCCTTAGCTCAGTGACCGAGAGCCCCCACCAGGCCCCTGTTTCAGAGTTTGAGGTTGGTCCTGACTAGCAGGAGGTGGGAGCTTCCGTAACCCAGAGATGAGAAGTGCCCGAGAATGCCAGCATGAACTTACTGAGACTGTAGAAATACTTCCTGGCAGTGGAGGCAAGAGCTGACAGCGAGGGCTGTGGTGGCAGGATTCACAACTGCAGCCAGCATTTTACCAGCTGCTGGCAAGCTGGTTCCCAACTTTTCTACTTCTAACATTTTTAGTCTGACATTAACTTTCTCACTGTGTTTTGGGCGTATGCAAACATGCAGAGGCCCACCAGAGCGTCTCAGTTCAACCTGTTCTGTCCAGGTAAATAGATTTTCACTTTGTGTGCACTCTAAGAGAGGGCATTTCTTCCACTGGATTCTGTTACTATTCATGTAGGAAAATAACTCACACTGGCAAAAATCCTTTGCCAGTAATATTCATCTGCAGTATTTCATGAGCACCTATTTCAACATACTGACATGCAAAGGAAAGGTACAAATAACTAGCTACTCAACCACCTATTCAGCTCCTCAGTCAGCACCACTAAGTGTCAGTTATAGTTTTCTAAGCCTCCTGTAGGACTGCATGAAAAAAGAACTGAAGCACTAACTTCTAATTATAGTTGGAAACTTGGGAAGGAAGCAAAAAGCAAATCCTTCCCCAGCTAAAGAAAGCAGAAACAATATCCATTGGAAAATAATTGTCATAGATGCTGAACTTCTGCTTTATGTAACAGATAAAAAATGAAACACAGGAAAACTGTCCTTAGTATAAAAATAGGAATATAAGCTCATCATGAAGAAAACCCACCAAACAAAAAGTATCTCATAAACCTATCAAGCTCCTTTTATCTCTAATCATCATGGAAGGAATGAAAAGCCTGCAAAACATCATCATGAGCTCTGCAGCATGTCTCTTGTGTCAAAACAGTTCAAACTGTTTCAGGGAAACTCTGCTCAGACACCAGGCAAATCAGATCCCACCAGGGAGGAGACACTCCTGTGGTGGGCTGAACAGAAGACTTTGACTCATACCATATTCACAGTAAACTGTGAAGGAGAAAAGCTTTGAAATTGCAATATTTGGATGAAAAGTACATGATATTTTTGGTTTTAGAGACACAGAAGTGCCATTCTTTCCACAGAAACTATTCCACAATCCAGAAGCAGAATTAAGAATGGAAGCAAAACCTCCCAAATTCTAGACCAGGTCTGCAAATAGATCAAAGCTGCTCACTCCAAATGAGATTAATACCTGCTCTGAAACTAAAATTGATATACAATCTAGAGCACTGCTGTGAGAATGCATTTCATACTACCACTACACAGGCATTTTCCTCTCAAGTATTTACCAAAAGACAGTCACACTACGGAAGGTTTGTGCTTCCTTCCCTTTCACTTCATCCGGATATGTTAAAAAGGCAATACTATAGCAGCAGAAGTGCCTCTTCTGTAAGAGCACACAAAATAAAGATATTTTTTCTGAAATTTGGTAAACTAGACAGACTTTTCTTGACTTGCAAGAAAAACCGTACAGAGAAGACTAATGGGTAGTGCAATGTTATGTCAATACCATTTCCCTGCTCAGAAGTAATTGCTGACAGACTTTCTCCCCCTTTGTTTCAGATCCTTGACTTTAGCATTTTAAGTACTTCCATAGGCTGAGAATGAAGAACAGTACTATTTGCTGACATAGAACAGGACCAAGTCTACAGAATTTGCAATGAATTTTAAAAAGCAAGCGCTCAGGTTTTAATAGACAGAGCCAGCAAATAAAATACCATAATGGACAAAGCCCCAAGGCGAGCCCAGCCTTTAGGCTGACCACGTGAGCTGCAAAACTGACCATATAGGTATGGAATTCTTACTGTTCATTATTGGATCTACTGTACCCAGAACAGCACGTGCAGGCAGCAGAGCCCAGAAAACTTCGGCATAAGGTGCCTCACTGCAGGCGCTCGTTTCACATGTGTTGGGACCAAGAAGCAGCACTTGACCAGGGAACGGCAGATGTGGGCTGGAACCCTGAGTATGCACCTGACATGAAAGGAAATTCAGAGCCACCAGTCCCACATGAATGAAAGTGCTGCCCAAACTTTTGTCAGCTGATTTGCTTTTGCTCATTGCTGGGACTAGAACCAGCCTTCAGCCTGGTGCACATAACAGATGGCAGCCAAATTCCCTGAAGTGGGACCAAGAGCAATTCTGTCCAGCACTTCCAGACTGTCTTCCCTCCTCCTCCACTATAACCTCATTTTCTCTGAAGCTTAGTTTGCTCTTTTTATTCCTGGCAGCAGCCTAAGCCATGTGCTAGGTAGGCATCTATTTCTGATGTTCAATTTGCCCAAGTTAAATCCTTCACATGCTTTCTTAAAACATGCTCCTTTCCTTAGCCTTTGACTGCTAGTCTGGTTTCAGCAGCTATATCCACCCTCATGGCTAATATTTACATGTAAAGAATATAGAAAATAAGGTCTTGTGATGTCTTACATTGGCAGCTTCTCACCTCCTGTTTATCCTGCTGACTCCTATAGTGCACATAACTTTTTTGCTGTTGGATGAGGAACAACTTGAATTGGCAAGGTCCTCAGCATAGACATCTCCTGCAGGCCACTAGCATGCAAACATGCCATAAAATAAATGCTAGGAAAAAGTGCTTGCTGATGTTGTTGCTTTTGACAATAGAAAAAATGAGTTTTTACAAAACTGAACAGTGCAAAACATTAGCTACAAATACGATTTTAGTATCTTTCCAACTGGCTTGTATTCAAAATAGTCAAACAGATATTTTACTTAGCAATGTAGTTATAGTACCACAGCATTTTCTGAACTCGGGGGAACCAGATAATCATGGAGACAGTAGATTTTAATGACCATGAAGGAACCATTAAGGGCTACAAGGCAACATTTGGCACTAAAAGGTCCATCAGTGTAGGCCAGCACAATGGATTATACACTCCTGAATGAGTTACTGCAGCAAATACTAGGCTTCAAAATCTAAAATCACAGCCACAAAAGAAATTCTAATTTACATTTCTGGCATATTTTTATAGATATGGGGTAGGTTAATTTTTCCTTCTGTTATTCAGAACTCAGTTGGTATCATAATGCTACAGTGGAGGTGGAATTTTCAAATCTTCAGGAATACCTCATGTTTGTGTGGGAGACCCCCAAAAATTGTTGTGACAAGACTAAATGAGTTTTCAGACACATTAGAGAACTACAAAATAAGACATTTTTGCCCATTCATAAAAGAGAAACGTACTAATATTCTTTTGCAATCTTGCTCAACTATTCCATGCAAATAAAGTTGACAGTACATATGCTCTAAGAGTAATTTTGTTCCACTAAGTTAACTAGCATTGTTATTTACCTAGCAGATTTGCCAAAATTAATAGAAATGGGTGAAGAAGGACTAGCAGCAAGAATAGTAATGACCATTCTTAAAAAAAAAAAACAAACCACCAAACAACAAAGTAAAAGGCATTGTGTTTCACACCTTACAGGCACACAGAGTTCTTGCAATGCACCCATTTCTGTTAGATATGGGCTAGAAGCAGGATTTGCTGAGAACTTACGCTCTGGAACAAAGGAGCTGCATCTTAACTGAGCTTTTATTCCTTGTGTAATCTTTCTTTTTGTGAGCATGCCATCATTCTAATCTGCATGTAACTGTCACCCAAATAGAAACAATTTTTCCCATTTTGCCTTCCTGATACATTTCTGCTCTATACAGTGCAAATCTGGGAGATACACAGCTTTTAGCTCTGGCCTTCTTCCCTTTATCCATTGTCCACCAAGTGCTGACATTACTGAAAGCTCAAAAAGGCCAACACAAAACACAAGGAGAAGTCAGGCTCAAGTTTGGTATCTCTTCACCTGCAAAGCAATGTGCCATGAAGTAGCAGTAGAGGCACCACAGCTATTTAAATGGCATTACAGGCGAAGGTGGATGCTAGCACTCTGTGCAGTGTCTGCAGCCCTGGTAATCAATTGGAGCAGGAAAGGCAAGTCATGGAAAGAATCCCTAAGTCCCCACATCTGTCAGCTTGTTTGAGCAGAAGCAGCAAATGCAGGGAACAAGTCACCAATCTGCTCACCCAGATGTGAAGCAGATGGTGATGAGGCTCTTCCAAATAACATTACTTCCTCTGGTCATATTAAGTTAACTCTCTAGATTCTTTTTTTTTTTCCATTATATTAGCAGATACAGATTTCATAGACTCATTTATCAACTACACCATTTAATGCACAGCACATGGTCAGATCACTGGCAATCACAGAAATGCAAACTAACAAGACAAAGACCACAAACATACATCTTACACATTAATAAAATCCTCTTGCTTCACTTGCCTTTTTTTGCAGCCCTTGTCTTCTCCAGAGGTGCTCACTTTATAGCCATAAAAATAGATTAGAGTACTATTTCTTGCATTATTAAATTTTAGAAATACTATCTACTACATTTTCTATAGGAATAACTTCTGCCTCCAAACAGGCCTTGCACTTTATTTCACCAAGACCTTGATTATACAAACCAGTGAGATTTCAGTGGTATCTAATTAGTTAATAATTTTAACTGCTTTTTAAACAATAATAAAGTTAAAAAAAAGAGTAGTATCAACACAGGACAGTCCAATTTTTCAACTTGCTACTTAAACTGATTTAGTAGTTACATTAACTAGATAATCCATTTAAGTAAAACAATGCCATATGCTTCATTTTATATATTAAGACTAAAATGTATACTTATTTTCTAGGTCCTCAGCCAGTGTAAGTCATCTGGGTTTTATTTACTTCCCAGAACTCTGCTGCTTTATACCATCAGAGAAACACACAGTTACGGGCTTTTATTTTCTAGTAGGCAGTCGTTTAAACTGACTAGCTAGATGGCATTAGGAAATTAGCCATGGAACAGAGATTCTGAACTGTAATCAGTACCATCTGCATCTTACCATACCAGTCCTTGATTATTTTTGTCTAAGCTTAGGTTTTTCAACTGGATGTAACAGACTGAGAGGATTCTCTTAAGAATGCATAATAAAATATTATTTTCTTTCCTCACAGAGATTGGAAAAAACTGGGTTTTTTTTATTGTGTTCTGAAAACAGAAAGAAATCCAATGCCAGAAGAACACTGATAAAATTAACACGGCTGAATATGCAGAGATGAAGTGAAGCAACACTGCTCCAAATGGCTTCTGCCTGAATGCTGCTGAAAAAGGCTCCAAAGCCATCAAGAGGTGGAAGAAGTAATTAATGAGTTGCTGAAAGGTGAGGAGAGACACACGTCTGGATGAGAGCAATTGGCCAGGAATATGTGGAGATAACTTTTCAAAATTACTTGGAGCCAAATTTTTAATGCTCAGAACACTTAGTTCACAGCAGATTCTCCATATGTCAACACTGGAAGTGGGGCTCAGCTCCTAACAGGCACCTTTCCATGAGGAGCCCAGGGTGCAGCCTGCCACTGGTGGGATCGCTCAAAAACCCAGCACTGTCCTGCCATGAAAACCACCCAAAGGGGTCTGAAATGGAACACACTTACTGAGTGGTGATTTACCCATACCCCCACCAACCATTCAACTTCTACACCAACACCCACATTTTAAACATAACAGGGGCATATTGATTTCATTCCATTAGTGTACGGAGAAAGAAACAAGTCATCGTGCCCCTCCTTGCCATGCTCTTGCTGCCCTGGCAATAGCTGAGTAATACCCAATAAATCTTATAACAGGAATGGGAGAGAAGTGGTCAGGGTTGCAACATCAGCCTCATGACACAGTTTGAATAAGTTCTGGTGAATAGGACTGACCTCTTGTTAACAGTGTTGTCAGCCATGCTGCATTCCCAGCTGCCACTTACCTAACTCTATAAATTGCTATTAGGGTGCTATAATTACTATTAGCTTTGTACACAAAGATCTCGCTGCAAATCAGCCACACTTTGCTCTCTTCAAGAAGGCCTCCTACCTCTAAGATAAGAGCAAGATAGATTTCTATCTATGAAAGGTACCACTAAGAGCCAGCTCAGGATCAGAGGTGGCATTTCACCGCAAAACCTCTGGTCCATAGGTAATTATGCCATAGCAACATCTCAACACCTTACAGTGCATTTTCCCAGCCAATCACTTTTTCTAAATGACAAACAGGACAAAATATCCCTATACATATTTCATTGTTCACAAACAGTTTTCAGTATCTTGGAAGTCAAAGCAATACACCTACTCTATAATACAGGACTGGAAATGGGAGAACAAGATAGATTAGATGAAAAAAAGGTGCTCGCTTTTCTACTTGTCATTTGTTGAAATTGCCACTGAAAGGATCAGAAATGTAGTTTCACAAAAAGATGCTGAGATAGTTTATAAGACTCTAGAATCTTGTGGATAAGAACGTAAGTAGGGCCTGGATTTTATTTTTCATTTTATTTCATTTTTTTGTAACCAGCTTGCAAAGAACTTTAGCATTAACAAAAGAAAATTCTGCAAGCTGCTTAAAACAGCCCCAGAAAATAGTGTAATTAATTTTAATTCAAGACCATGCACCAAAATTTGTCAATGCCTCAGCACAAACCTCTCTCAGCCTGTCTGGTGGCAAAAGAAGTGCCAACATGCCACCCTTTCCTGGTACATACCTTCACCATTCATTGCAGGAGAATGATTCTGAACAAATGCAACAGATCCATTTTTAATATTGTCAGGTGATTCAGATAGAGGCTGAAATAGAAAATGATACAGTTCTTAGGACTGGGTACATCATGGGATCTGAAAACTGCAGTATGCAATAGCCAGGGAAGATGAGAGCAGGCAGCTCTTACCTGATAACTCTTGACTGTGCATGTATTGTCTTCTTCAGCTTCCTCAGGGAGGCTCATTGTATTCCCCATGGCTCCTGGAAGGTAGAAGAGAAAAAAGCCCCAAAAAACCTCTTTCTTTCTCATTAATAGGAATTGACTGCCTAATTCAAATTAAGAGACAGCCAATGGTGACAGACTTCGACAGGCTGTTTGAATTCCAGATAAGCCCCACCTGCCCAAGTCATCAGCCTGCACCAACCAGTCTTACTCAAACCCAGTTATGCATAGGGGCTCCCAGCTGCTCACTAAAAATGGTACAAACAAACTTTTCTTGTTTGTTGGGGAAAACTGGATTCAGTCACACCTGCATCATTCATTAGTACGCAGTAACACTGAGTTAGTAGCAGAATAATGTGACAAAGACCAAAATAGATGAATAAATATCAGCAGCTTGGTGGGGTTCTGTATTTTTGTTTGGTTTTCATTTGGAAATAGAAAAGAGGCAGCGTGGAAAGACATCATGCATGTAAACTCTGAAAATTAAGCCCTGTAAGTCTTGCAGTTGCGTATAACAAATCCTCTGGGAGAAATTCTCGCCTGTGGTTGTGGAAGTATTTGACCTGCTCTAGACAGCTTCACCAGTTGCCTGCAGCTCGCAGAAGTAACTGAGCTACATATCCTTGGCTAGTTCGAGCACTGCTGAGACTGCCGCTGCACCAAGTCAGAGACGACGCCGAGCAGCCACCGCAGCATTGGTGGATCTGTGCATCTGTGGTCCTGGCTGTGCTTTTTGAGCATCTTGTGTTGCCACAGGTGCAGCACTACTGATACCCAGGCTACTCAGTCTGAAATGTCTTGCCTATGTTCTTACTTGCTGGAGTCACAGCTCTGACAACAATCCAGGCATAATCTTATCCAGTTAATTGCTATTAGTCCATTAGATAATTCAACATTTAATGAAGCTATTCTGATTTCTCTGAAGTTTGTTTCAGCAGCAGTGTGTTCAATTCCATTTTAGCCTCTTTCCTATCTTTCCTATGTACAAGTACACATAAACCTGCTGGGGTTTTTTTATTGTTTTGCTTGGGTTTTCTTTTTTTTTTTTCTTCCCCTTACTTTAAAATACATTTATGTACCCTCTGAACTTGCTATGTTTTAGGACTGTACATTTTTTGGGCCAACCACACTCCCTGCAACATGGTTAAAGGGCAAACCAGACTGAAGTGCAGAGGAAGGGTCCTGCTGACTTTCGCCCAGGATATGTATGTATATATGTTCTTAAAGCTAGACAAATAATTGATAAGGAGAAACTATTCTGAGCCACACCTTGAAAGAGGAAGGTCTCCAAAAAGAGGAAGGTGGAAGGTGGACATCCTGTTGGATGTCCTGCACAGCCACCATGGGCTCTTCTGTTTTGCTGTTGCTGTGGTTTATGCCTGCCTGAATCAGTGAAGCTGCAGAGGTATGGATGACAGCAACTTGTTTACTGTTTTAATTAAACAACTCTTGGCTATTATGGAAAAGAAGGAAGAGTAGTTTTGCTAAAACATGTTCACCAGCATCTGGATGGGAGAACTGGGGGCAGCTTTTCTTTCAGCCCACAGCCCCACGTGTCTGTGTCCAGTTACTGTGTACAGAGCTCAGGCTGGTTGGGGGTTCTTCCTAACCTTTGCTTTACAGGGATGGTCCAGATCTGGCTTCTGTTTTATGCTGCATCCTAGCTGATGTAAAATCCAAGCTGGGGCTCTCTCCAGAGATGGTGATTGTTCTCTGCTAAGTGCCTAGTGCCGCTCTGGACACCACAGCCCCCACTGATGCCGAAATACGAACTGCAGTCGTGCACTGCTGAGAATTGCTGCATAAGTAGTGGCTGTAGGACTGAGCCTTGAATTCAGAGTGCAGAGTTATTTTACAGGGGTTTTATCTTCTCAGCTGATATTTCCACTATATATCAGAACTTCTGATTTCTGGTGGAAACCAGCCAACATTTCCCCATGGATGTACAATGGCCTCTTGTCCTTGCTATGTAATTCTGTTTCCTAGCAACTTTAAGCATTGTCCGATTGGAAGAGAAGAAAACGAGATTCAAATCCTACTGCTTAGTCTTGCTGGTAAATTTAGTATCTGGTTGAATCTGGAGGATTTACTTTTGTTTTCAATTCATAAGGCCGCCTGGTTCATGCCAGGAGGCAACTTAAGCAGGAGATGGAATATTTGCAGGTTATGTCTTCCTTTTTCACATGTGCTGTAAAATCAGCTCATATCTGTGGGGGGTGAGAGAAGCACATTCTTTTTTATTATTATTATTTTGACAATGATTTGTGGCTTGATTCTCAATTAATCCAGTTTCTGTTGATGCAGCTCTACTCATGTCAGGTGAGTTATCTTTAGCTGATACAGAGCAGAGATCACAGACTCCGATCTCTGGCATATTTTGCTCTAGAGAAATTACCATTCTCTACAATCAGGTTGATAATTCTCACTGAAATAAAACACACGCAGTGGTCATGTGGAATTTTTAAAGTTTTTCACTCAGCAGAACCTTCCCTCTCATAGAAAGCCAGACAAGACTTGAAGACTTTGCTAAAAATGGGACAAACTGGCTATATAACCCTCTTGAGAATACGGTCCCAAAACACCAAATGCAGTTCTCCATCATGCACATATATGTCTTAAGACATTTTCCCTCCTTGCAACAGTAATAGATTATTGTCTTGCACTGATGTTTGCATTGTGTGAGCAGTATTACAACTACGCATTTGGCATGCTCTGGGACAAAGGGGCTACTGAAGAAAGGTGACAAGCCTGTGGCCATTCCTCTGGGTGCAGAGCTCAGTAAATGGCACAGCTTCAGAGCCCTGGCCAGATTCTTCAGTGAAATTAGGAAGACATATGTATGTATGCTTCTGCCCTATTTTACAGAAAAAATGAAAGGTCACTGCCACCTATAGACAAAACCGAGTATCAGCAGAAGTGCTAATACACACTTCCAAAATGGTATCAAATTTGCAGAGCTCCAAGTTTCCAAGCAAGTAATGTCACAGGTATTTGCTTCTGCCATCGCATCCAGAAACTGCAGCTGCAGACACTATTGCACGGTATTGCATCCATCTGGGGCTCTAGATTTACCTAAATGAGCTCTGCTCCAGCTCATCATTAACATGAAACGGTTACATTTTCCCCAAAGTCCTCAGGTCTGTACACTACCAAATCCATTTTTCTCTCATTTGAAACACCATCTCTCAAAGCGAGTTATTAAATGCGGAGCCAAGGTGGTTTTAGGAAAAATAAGGGGCTCCCACAAGTCTCTCATTTCGTGTCTTTTTTTCACCAATACATTTACAAAGATCACTATTTTGAAGGTGAGCTGCCAAAAGCTAAGCTCCAAGCCCCATTTTGGCACCCAGCTAAAATCCTCTCACACAAGCAAACGGACTTCCATAAGATGCTGAGGATGCCCAGGGTGCAGGGACTTGCCCAAGAACTGCGAGCCTTGGGGAGCTCTCAGGATCTGGCCACATGAGTGTACCCAGCAGGCAGAATCAACCATCATCTGCCCCTGAGGACCTCTGTCCATCTGGGAACGGCACTGTCTCTTGGGATACTGACTTCCTCTCTCCGTTGGGTGGTTTCGGTCTTTGGTTATTAATCTCGGTTATTTGTTACTGGTACAATCACCAGGCAGGACCTATTTGAGCCCTTTGTTCTACGTCTGAAAAGCACAAAACGGGTCTCTCTTGTAAGCTGTGAGGATGGAGCAAACCTCCACTAGACCAGGGAGGTGTTGTTGGCAAGATGTCTATGAGGAGAGATTTGTCAATGTTTCAGAGACAAGACAATTTTGGGGGATTAGGAAGGGAAAAGAGGTGGTCCTGACACAAGAACCTTTTCTTCAAAATGAGAAGAAACTCCTCAAAAGTCGAGAGGAACCAGAGTAAGCTCATTCTCATCCTTAGGCTTCCTTTCTCGAGGCAGATTTTGCTATTGAGTCTCAAGGATAATATCCTCGGTGGGGGGGAGGCTCATTCACACGAGCTGGAATGCAGCCTGACTGGTTTAAAAAGAACATGAACTACCAGCCTCCAGATCAGACACAGCTCTGTAACAGTTCCTTTCCCAAATTATGCTTCACTGCTTCTATTGTAATGCAGAAAATAATCCAAAATAAAATTGTATGGTTTAGATTATTTTTTAACTTTATATGAGCCATAGTGTGCCCCAAGCATGAGCCTAAGGCTTGGTAAAGTTCTCCTTTTTCTCTCAAAGATCATTGTTTTGGTCCTGGTAAAAGCTGTGAAACCTATGAGAGAAAATTACAACAAAATCCATCATCTACTGTGTACTCTGGCTAAAGCCAGATGAGCCTGACCCTCCTAATGTATTGACCAACGCAGAATACTCCAAATGCCCGTGTCACAGTGTCTGCTAGTATAAAAAGTACACAATTATTCCTCACTAAAACTTGCCATAGGTTGTACTTAAATAGCGGAAAAAAATAATTAACTTTACTTAGTTCTCTTTGCATCTCACTTCATTACAGGTATGTCCACTCTGCAGGTGTCGGGGCAAGACTTAAATACTCACGTATATTCCAGCAGCAGAGGACGGACCTAACACGAATTAATTCATGCATAAGCAGCCTTGTGGCTGCAAGGCAAGGTCTGGATCCTCTCTAGTATGTCCCTGTCCTTTACCCTGCCTCTTGGAAAAGTGGTGAACATGGGGACATGTCAGTCAGTGTCCAGACAGAAAGGCAGAAGCTCCTGCTCTGATTCATGTGGAAAGACTCGTAATAGGATAGGGTTTTAGAAAGTCTCCTTACCTTCCTTCAGCGCAGCTCTCAATTGCTCTCCTGCAGAAAAAGATAACTCAGACACGTGTTGGGTATGATGGAACCAGGAGACAAGTGCATCTGAGCGTTGTCAGTGGTCAAGGAGGAGAAATGGACACACAACAGACAGTAGTGGACAGGAGAAGGAAGGATTGAGATGACACACCCAGAGCAAACAAGAAACACCCAAGAACAACTTGAATAGCAACCTGGCAGCTGACCGTGCATGCAGGACATGCAGAATTACAGTCCTTAAGGCACTAGGGACAGTTTTTAATATAATTATTTCAGCCACTCTGCCTTGTAGCCAATGTGAAAAGCAAAATAGTTCAAACGTTCACACCCTAGGCTGTCAGGGAAGGAGCTGTTCCACAATGCCACAAGCGTGAACAATCCCAACCTGGCTGGTAGAAAACGCTCTGTCAGAAAGCTGATCTTATTTTCATGTCCTTTTGCAGAAAAAGCCAGTGCACCAGAAGGGCAACTTTGCACTTTAAAGCCCACATCAAATAAGCCAAGCGCTTACAGGAGCAATCCAGGTCATTTAGCACAAGAGCACATGCAGGACTGAGCTCAGCGTGGGACAGAAGTGGCAGCAGAGGAAAAGGAAAAGCAAAACGCAAGAAAAGCCAAACCAACAGCAGCAGGAGTTACCTGGGGGAGGGCAGCCAGGGCACCCAGCACCCCTGGGAGCTGGAGCTGGTCAGCGCAAGGTACTGCCTGCCCAGTCCTGGCAGCTCTGCCCCTGCCCCTACCTCTGCCTCCTGTAATCAGCCCAGGGAGTGCTCACAAACACTGGGTGCAAACACACAGAGGGGTGGAGTAGTCCACCTCCCCAGCCCCTGAAACATTTTCTGTTCCTGAGTGTTCTGGCCACCCAAGCCTGTTCAAATGCACACTCGACCATGTGGCTTTGGGGCAGTCACGTTGTACTGGACACCTAAAAGCCCCTTCCAGATACAGATCTTTCCCCCAATGGCAGAAAAAGACAAAGTACATTTAATGACATGACTGTTTGCTCTAGTCAAAGTGGAACTCAGTATCCTTCCATTATGTATAAACTAAGTGTATTTTAAAGCTATTGTCACAATTTACTGCTCCCTTACATGAGTCACTAAGCCCACACTCAGACTGGGGGTGTCTGGAGCAGGGAAAGGCTTTTTATTTCAAGTTTTCACACCACCTCAGCCAATAAAACTTGGTTTGGGGAACCGGGATTCCCACAGACTGTCGTAATAGCAACAAAAATTCCTTATTTTATCGTTTGAGAAAGCGAGAGGAAAGAGTTGTGAAAGACTCACACAGGGTGATACCATAAGCCAGGCTGGGGACTGTCTGGAGCTCCTGCTGCACGGGTCTTCCCCAGCATACCGGGTGACAGCAGCAATGCTGTTAACACTGTCGTGGTGTGAAGATACTAAAAGCACAATGTCAGCCTCTCCTTAATCATTAATGAAATATCCCGAGGCCAGGGGTTCCCAGAAGTTCTCTTTAGGCTTCCTTTCATCCAAGCCTGGTGTACATAGATCACTTGTCTGTCAGCTTCAAATGTTCAAATGTATTAATCAGCTTGTTTCAAGTAGTATGTTGTTGCACAGTGTATGTCTCAACATTCACATAAACTGGAATCCAGTGCAATCTCCGGAATCCTTTTCCCTATATACTTGCTCATATCATCCAGATAGCATGTTTATTTCTGTGTTGCTTTATGGTTTTAAATATAATTCTGTTATTAGCCATGATAAAGACACTGATCTGTGACAAGGGTGATGTGCTGGCAGTGTCAGATGCTTCAGAGGATAATGAAGAGGCTATAAGCGTGAAAACAGAGCTTCTGATTATATCCACCAGCTCAGCAGTGCAGGGGAGGAGTGGATATTCTGATTCCCCCAGGTCTTCAAGCATGTGGTCAAGCAGCTTTACCATTTTTTCCTTATCACCTTAGATATTGCAAATCTTTGCCTACAAGCTCAGATGATAACCCACAAGTTCAGCCTTATAATCCTGTCCAGAGAAAGAATTTGATTTTGGGAATGGCCTCTGGATGGGACATGTGGCAGTGGCAACAAAACTTATCTGTGGGTTAAGGCACAAAATACCAACCTGGCTACAAAACCAGTCACCCATTCAGTGGCTCTGGACTAGTTTTAATTCAGTTTTTGTATTTTTTGGTCTTTCTCCTTTGGTTTGATTATTATAATAAAATAATTTTGTAATGTAAGATGTAAATATTTAAATCCAGAAATACTTAATTTCTTTAAGACAATGTCATTAAGATTTAGTATATGTTTGCACCATATTTTGATTTCCATGCAGCTATTTGCCCCTAAAAAGTAATCAAATTCAATCTTAAAAACTGAATTGATATCCAATAATTCAGATTATCATATACTTCACATTATGGCATGTGCTGTGAATATAAGAATAAAAATACTCCTTTTCCTCAAACAAGGTTATTCTTAGGATTGAGCCCAAACAGATGGCAGTATTGCTGAAGGATGTTTGTACTCTTTCCTTTATTTTCCACAGAATTGTGTTTGCTATTATTCATGCAGGCATTTTTTCCCCTTCCTGACTTGAATTGGGCAGGAATAATTTTACAAGAAAAGGTCACTGCCTAGCTTTGGGCATTTAACATAAGTGCTGAAGTGAGGGGACCAATCTCCTTTGGATACTACATAGGCTGTGCTGTGAATCTGTGTTAATCTGGACAAATCAGGGGGTGGTTGTGACACCCAGCTGAAATGCCCTTCTCTCTCAAGTCTGATCCCTGAATTTTGGCACCTGAGTTGGATACTTGCAACAAGGCAATGTGAACTCTCAGTGTCCCCATGCATCTTTCCATGGTATCAAGGCTATTTGGGTTGAGATCAAAGCCTTTTCTCCCTCCCCTCTTTCTCGTAGCTCATCCTTCTCTGACCTGGTTTGGCAGCACTTACAGCAAGCAAATATCAGAAGAAATGTCTTTCTGCTGTGACTCCTCCAACATCAGTGCAATTATACTGAGAGCTAATCTGATGTGCAGTCGCTGAGATGCTTTTCTTGATTACATTGGTGTAACCTTATTAAATTAGAGAGATCAAAGCGAGGTTTATACCGATTTAATTTTTCCCAGTTATGTGATCCTAATGGACAATTATCTATCCATTCTTTGAGGCATATTTCAGTTCTGGTTTTATTACTCTTCTGCAGCCATTTCAAAGACATCCCATGTATTCATCAAGGACAGACCAGGGATGCACACAGTGAGTTTTGTTTTGCCTCACGCTTGGGAATTATTTAGCTGGGTGGCAGCAGAAGGATGACAGGCCCCGAGGAGAATCCTCTCCAAAGCACAGGCAACTGTGTACTTCTTTCATAATTTTTCAGTGATCAAAATGCTATTTTTTCCATCAAAAATCTAGAATGAAACTGTCACCAAATAAATCTTTCTCCCCTGCAGAAAATGCTCAACTTGTGCATCTGACAGCTGCATAAAACTTCCTGTTAATTAATGGCACAGAGCTCCCAACAATTATATATCATTAGCCAGCTTCTTCTATTACTGTCCAGAATGAGAGCCAACGCCATCCAGACGCTGACAATTGAAGAACAGATTAATATTGGTCTATATTCACATCTCCTTTTGCTATATGTCATCTTGAAAGGGGCTGAAGTGTTAATTCAAGGTGAGGGCTTCCATCTGGCTGTTACTGTCAAGGTTTATTTAGCAGAGCTGGAGGGGTGAGCAGCAATACACCCTTAGCGACACTAGAGAGAGCTGAGAGAAGGAACCTGCAGGAGAACAGCTGAGGAAAATAAATTAGGCACAACTCCAGTCAAATTCTAACAGTTTCAGACAAAACACAAATGAAGCTTTGACTCAGCCTTTCCTGTTTCAGTCCCAAGAGGATGGATGGAGTGAATCATGGACTTCCTTTTTCTTTCTGATGAGCGAGGACCAGTCTAACATTTGCATTGCTTAATTTGCCCCGGATTCCAAGCAGGGAGAGTCGTGTGAGCCACCTAAATCCCTGAGCCGAGCCAGCTCCTGCAGGACCCACCTGCCCTCAGCACCTGGGCAGGTTTAGACCGACTACCCGATGGGTGACACACCTGCCTCTGAGGTCTGCTGGGTTTGCCCTGCACTGAGCCAAAAAGAGGGATGAGTTGTGAAATAAAAGATGCTTTGTTTACAGTGAAAAATTCCAAGTTCATTGAGTTCAATCTCATTCCTTTCCAAGAAGATGGTGGAAGGGGTAAATTGGGTGCATTTCTGTCTTTGGTCAGAGAAACAGGCTGAGGTACAAGGATCCAGCAGAGTTGCATGTCTGAAGCAGGTGATTCCTTCCAGATTCCTGGGAAGAAGCAGACACCAAAGTAAATGGGGTTGGTGACATCGCATTGTTTGTCATGAATATCCAATAAATCCATCAAGAACTACATAACCATCTCCCTTTCCACCATTCTGTGGTTTCAGCTTAATCTGAACATTCAAACCATATTTAGTACGATCTGAATTTCCCAGTGGGAATTTTCCCCAATGAAAATGTTGGCCGAACACATAATTTGGTACCATGTTTCAGGGAAGGCTGTCCTGGCAGTGAGAGCTTTTGCATGCTGGCACAGTCATTTCAGAAGAAAAGGAGACACTGTCCTGTCTGACACGGCAGTGCAGATGGCAAACGACACAGCAGCTCTTAGTCTTCAGATGTAACCTGGCATTTCTAGGAAACTTGGAGTGGGACCTCTGAGGTTCAGATCTGCCAGGTAAATGTCACCCACTGTAGAGCAGATTTCGAGAAACTCAGAGGTGGTGCAATGATTGAAATTGTTACAGACATGGGGCTTCAACAACAGACATACCCCAAAATAAGATGCTGGCATTCTTGAGTCAGACACATCACACTACCAGCACAAGCATCCCCATCGTTCGGAGAGCAGGTGCTGTTTGGAACTAGGCAAAGAAAAGCACATCTGAACTCATGTGCCTCCAAACCTGAAATGCCTGACTCAAGAGTTACAGGGAAAACTGTTTCTGCTTAAGTTCTGCTTAAGTTTTAATCTTTATTGGATCTGGCGCCTTTACAGTTAGCGATTCCTAGCGATTACTGAAGAATTATATTTTCAGCAAGTAGGTTTTCCCCACTGTCTCTTACAGAGTCCATATTAATTGCTGAATCTGTCTTGTATTTAGCCAATGTGGTCTGAATGGGTAATGAAAAGGAGAGAATAATTGCTTCAGCGTGGGCAGCTCCAGGGAAGCAGAATCATCAGTAATTACTACCATGCTCCCCATACCTCTCAGCGGGGACCGCGAGCGAGGCTGCAGCCTGAGTTACTGTGGTCCCTCTGAAACAACTCCACCACCCCCAGTGGAATCCCTCCAGATTCACGCTCGTGTGAAAGCAGAATTTGGTTCACACTCCTCAGCTGGAACACCATGCTGAATGAGAAACATGCGCTCATGCTGCTTACCAGAAAGAGCCTGAACATGATTTTTCAACCTCTAGTTGAAAAATCAGACACTGACTGTGGTTCACAGTGTTGATGTAGGAAGGGAACTGGTAAGCTGTTATTTTCTCTCCTTCCCCCATCACAACAAAAAAAAAATCAAAAACCCAGGTTCCTGCTGTGAGTATTTTTTTAAAGAGAGAGAATTACAAAATATATACGAGCTATTTCTTCATGTGGGAGCTTCTAGAACAGATAAAAGGTTACTGTGTCAGGATAGAAACAGAGGGTTGTTGTATACAAAGTGCCTTGGTGGGAGGGACTGGCATTTGGACCACAATTATTCTCCTGTATGAGCATTTTATGTTTCCATTACATATGCACTGGTGATAACAATACTATGTTAAATATTTCACTTCATTAATACAGCTGCTGCAAAGGCTGGGTCAGGACTTTCACCAGCTGTCACAGCTTTGAAGCCTGCTGACCGTCCTTCCCCCCTCATCAGTCTATCACCCCACCCCTTCTCAAGCTTGAAATACAAGATGTGAGGAGCTTGGCTTACTAAAAAGTAGGGGAAAAAGGGCTTATTGTAGACCATGTCTTTCATTCTTCACTTTAGTGAGAAACTAGCCCAGTCACAATTAGCATGAACCTGCAGCAGCGTCAGCAGTAGGAGAAGCAATTACCTTTAAGAGGGTGCTTGATCTACGTGGATCATGTCTATGATGCTTTTCTGTCCTAACGAGGAGCCAGGCGTGAGGTCAAGGCTGTACCAGCAGACGATGGGGTGTAAGTGCTGGTGTTCAGACAGAGGACAAGTCCCCATGGTCAGGTTTGGGCTTGGCAATGCCTGGTGGCAAGTGCCATGAAGGTGAAGTGGTGTGGGCAGCCCTGCCTTTCTGTCACGGTGTTGATTTTAGACCTCTATTTCACCACCAGCCACCCTCACAGCTTTGGGCTGAGGAAAATGCCCGAATTTTCTTTTCTTTTCTTTGGACTTTTCCCAAGAAAACAATATTGACTGGCCTCTTACACACCTTGTTTTGATGCTTCGTGCTCACAGGGCTTGGTCTGGGAAAGCTCTACAAACAACTCCAGCTGTGAATTCCTGCAGCTGCTGCCGTGTGCAGAGTTAATACTCCTCTTCAGCTCAGGAGAGGCCCCTTAGGTCACTGCAGGATTAGGACAGCTGGAGTCAATTTTTCTTCCTGGAAGAATATGATTTGCTAAACTGCTGTCAAGTGAAAACATAAGCATGGATATCCCACTGAAGGGATAAAAGCTTTGAATTATTAAGGAAACAATTTCAGTGAATGGCTGTGAAGTATAAGAACATTACATAATTTTATTGCTACTACTGGTGATGAGCTTCCACTGAAATATCAGATGTGACCTCTGCCAGCTCCTGCACTGCCCTTTCCCTTTCCGAAATCACCATCTCAGCACTTCAGTTAAACCCTGTGACCCCGCCGTATTACTCAGCACGTTCTCGATCGTTACAAGCGAAAGCTTTATTTCAGGATAACTCCCAGCTTTAAACAGAGTGGGCCTGTCCTTCGGCACAGCTCCACAGAAGCCAGGGACACTACACCAGCAGATTAGCTCAGCAGATAGTGAACGTGACACAAAGGCGCTGGGAGAAACAAAGCAGGAATATCAGGCAGCATGGAAGGACCTCCTGTAAATCCTTGTGGCTCATGAAAACCATCGTTTAATGTACAAAGAAATATGACACACATCTTGGGATTTCCTAGTTCTACTGAATCAGGGGTGCTTGGTTTTAGTCTCTTGTGTTTGAATAGATTTAGAAACATTGTGACAGGTTTGGGTTTTTTAAAATTAGCTATGAATGTGGAAAAAAATGTCAATATATAAAGAGGAGGCGAAGAGGAGTTATCAAATATTCAGAGTTCATACTGCAGTTCGAGAGATCTGCAGTCTAGCTGTAACTCATTATCAGTAAAATCAGTAGTACTCAAATCCAGTAATATTGTGTATTTTGAAGGGGTAGTATTACCAGATAGTAAATTCATAAGTAAATTAAATATTAAAACTGTAAATCCTCAAAAGCAAAAGTGAGAGCTGTGCATAATAAAGACAGCAGTTAACCAGTGCCTCTCATCCACAGTTCTGACATTGCGTTCAGCTCCTACCTCCCAGCGTGATTCCTCCCACAAACGATCAGTGCTGCAACGAAAGCTCTCAGATGCTGATTTTGTAGTGAGGAGCAATATTTATGGGGCAGAAATGAGTTGATTTTAATTTCTCACATCTGAGTTCAAAATTAGTAAAAAAAAGAACCAAAACCATTAGAAGATTTCTAGGTCTGATGCAGCTTGGAGTAATTACTTCTGGATTCAAAATCATGTATCCGTTTTTGTACTTTAAATGAGTAAAATTCACCTAATTTAAATGAAGCTCTCCAGGAGTGACGGGTTACTGTCTGTCACACTGTGCCATTCGATCACCAGGGTATGACTTGACGTGTCCTCCATGGCTGAGGCTTGGGGTTTATATTTTGTATGTAACTTTCAACTTTGTGCTTCATTTTGCCCACTTGTAAAATGGAATGACAACTTCACCTCCCACCACATGCTCAGCATCCCTTTGTAGAGGGTCGGGGAGCACTAAGATATTACTGCAAAGGGACTCCCAAGCATTCAGAGATGCCAAACCTCAAGTCCTTGTTCTTGGGCTTCAGGAAAAAGACTTGAAGAAATACAAAAATGTTTGTTCATTCCCCATTTCAAAGATACATCCCCAGACACTGTGGATTGCTTTCAATAGCTGGTTAAATTGTGTCCCCTCACAAATTAACCTGAAAATGTCTAGGATGCGGGTTTTTTCAGGTGAGGACTTAATGCCAAGTCTTTTCTTCCCTCTTCTTCAGGGCTGGATGCAATGACATTCTTTTACCTGTTGCCCCACTGCAGTCCTCAGAACACCTGAAATTCCGGACAAGCGCTGGATGGTAGAGGTGATGTTCTGGCTGCCCGTTTCCTACAAGGGCAAACAGTGGGGATGCCTCCCTGCCCTCTGCAGATGTGTTTGAATTCAGACATTGTGTTAATCTGTCAATGTACTCTGCAGTACATTAGCAACTGGACTAGAGGTGTTGACATCACTGTGACAGAGGTTTTCTAATGCAGAAGAGGTGACTGTGTGGTACTTAGAAAATACCCCTTTACAGGCTCTTTGGAACTAGGTCATTATACAGACACATGACCAAAATGACATTCCCTTGGATTTCATGGATTTATAACATCCTAAACTTTAAGATTGTCTCCCATTATATATTTCTAGCCAATATTGTCCAGATTCCCATAGTGTCACAAAGCCTTGCATGTCTCTACAAATCAGCATTGAGGAAACACAATAAAACAATCCAGGTGATAGCTGAGTGAGTAACGCTCACAAAAGTAAGTAAATTATAGATCAGATAAACAAAGCCCAGAAGCAAATGTGGGTTGGGTGAAAGTACCTCTCGGTCTTGTTAGTACAGAGTGACTGCACTTTGCCTTTGGGAAGAGTGCCAAAAGGGAATGCCTTCCGGATGGAAAAGCATGTCTCCTCACCAGCTTCAGCACTGGCTTGGGATGAGACTACACGATGGATGCCTCCTCTAATCCTCCAGTGAGGAGGTGAAAGGCGAGCAGCACAGACCTAGGCACAGCTGATTGTAAGCAAGGCGAGTCAGCCCTCCCTGGCCATAAACACTGACCCGTACCTGGAAGTGGCCGGAACATCCTGACCAGCAACACCACGTACAACAAACGAGTCTGTGTGAGTGCAGGACAGGACATCCACCTACCTTCCCATGAACCCTGATGTGTACCTGGCAGCACCTAGGTGCTCACATTGGTAATTAAGGCTAAGTAAAGATACAACTGTGTGGAATCAACTGTACTTAAAAAAACATACACACCACCTTCGGGTGGGTTGCTGCCAGAGAACTTCAGCACAATAGGAACTGCACACTGTCGCACAGCTTTTACTGAGGCAGCTCCTGGGACTGTTTGCAGAGCTGGGAGTTGGTGTGTGCCAGCGTCCAGCCCTGTCCCGTTGTGACTAAACTGGGTGGCACTGCGCTGTGTCCCTGCTCAGACCGGAGGTGCTTCGGTGGCTCCCAGGCAGCTTCAATGCATGTGTTTCTTTCACACGAAGGGGATGGAGGGAGCTGCAGAGCCATCCTGCAAAACATGCTTCTTGGGGAGAGACAAAATGCTTTCAAAAGATTCCTGGCATTTTCCCCATTTTACAGTAGAAAATAGGCTTCAATGCATGTGTTTCTTTCACACGAAGGGGATGGAGAGCGTGTGCCTGGATGCGGCACTGGAAGCCATCCTGCAAAACATGCTTCTTGGGGAGAGACAAAATGCTTTCAAAAGATTCCTGGCATTTTTCCCATTTTACAGTAGAAAATAGACAGTCCAGCTTTCAAATATTCAAGTAATACATTTCTCTACATATCTTAAAAATATGGAATACTAAGTGCAAATATGACTCATCTACCAATTTTTCTCTCCCAACCTGCCCTTTGTAGGAGTAGCTTAAGGGCAAGCAATGTGTAAGAGATTGTTCGGTTGACACCCTTCTCTAATTGCTTCTAAAAACGACTTAAGAGTTCTTTCAATACTTCTTTTTCTGCCAAGCTCCAGTTTGTTTTAAGTGTTCTATTCTTGGTCCTTTTTCTTCTTTTTCTCTTAGTCTACGAACATGAGCTCGTAGACTAAATGCGTAAATGTCACCTTAATTCCAAAGAGATCACAAGAAGGTTAACTAGTTTTTATGAAGGCAGCTTGACATATATTTAAAAGCCTTTTATGTACTTACGCTGCAAGTCAAATGATTAATTTGTTATTCATTGCTACTTGTGCCTTTTCATATTGATGTAACCTACTTTTCTTTCCCACAGGTCTCTACACTGACGCATGTCTTTTGTTTGGTCATAGTTCTGTTTTTGTTTTGGTTTGATTTTTTTCTGGTGTGAACTATTCTTTATCCTCCAAACTGCGTCTTCACAGGCCCTTTACAGCAGTGCAATAAAAGGTGGCTGCTCTCCACATAATATTTTCCTGCTAATTCAATAAAATGAAAGTTTACCTTGAACAAGGTGAGTCATTGTCAGGTGAGTCAGGGCTAGTGAGAGATCACATGAATAAAACAAAACTAACAGCAAAGCCAGGATTTCTATAGCTCTATTGTAAGAAATAGGAAAAAAGCTCTTTGTGCACCAAAGCGCTCTAATTTTTGACTTCTGGGTATTTACAGGCTCAGGCAGCCTGCTGAGAGAGCCAAGGTTTCGCCTAGGATTTCTGCTGAGAAATAGTCAAGGAGAAATTAATTCCTCGCTCATACTCTTCCACCTCAGACACTTAAGCATCTTCCTGTTAGTAAGCTTCTCCAGCTGTTAGTAAGCATATTTACTCCTGGAAGTTGGTAACCTTTGGAATCTCTTTTTGCAGTTAGGAGGCCTGTTGCCCGCTTGGCACTTTTTATTCCTCCCAGCTCAATTCCTCTATTGCCTTCAGTCTCATGTTAAGATTGAACGGAGTAGGAAACAACATGGGCTGGAGTTTATACGGCACAAAGTGCAGGGGGCTGCAAGTACTTGTAGTATGTGTCGTTTGAAGGTACTAGAGTGTTAAAATATTTAACTTCTAGCAGCATTTTTTAGAGAGACATTGGACTTTCTTGTTTACAAAGCATAAGAGCAGAGGTCAGGATGCTGCTGCTGCTGACACAGTTTGTTCACGTATAGAAGTTAATTTACTCTATGGATTTTATTTGGAAACTGTAAGGGCACTGTAGAATTGCCCACACCACTTCTGTAGTGGTGCGGTTTGTTGGGGGGTTTTAATTATGAAATAGGGAGATGGTGCCAACGGTAATGCACGAGACAAAGCCAAAACATCATTAACGCCCCCCCAACAACTTCCATGCTGCCACCATTCTGGCATGTGACGCGGGGGGTAGATGCCGGCGGCTGGAAGCCCTGACAGCAGCGGCGGGGGCGGCCGCTGGCCCGGGCGGGCTGTCGGC
>NW_010274153.1:0-1493 GCF_000690775.1 Eurypyga helias
TATATATATATATGTGAATACTATTTCCAATCAGTGAGCTAGGGACTGAAGATCACATCCTGGTATAATTATTAGTTACTTGTCCAACATGTAAGCAATGTTTTTTTAGCCTTTCCACTATCACAGGTTTTTTTTTGAATCATCAGTTTAGAGATCTTAAAATTTTTCCTCCAATTACTACTCCTTCTTTGTGTATTGATTGGTCCCATTGTCTAAATTTCCCATCTTTTAGTTTTGTCACTGAGCATTTGGCTTCACACAGTATCTCAAAGATAATTCCACAGTCTACTCTGTTAGAAGGAAGTAATCTGTTTGCAAGCAGGTTTTTAAGATGCCTTCTCTTGTCCACTGCCTAACCAGGTCACAGCGATGTGCTTTTATCTATGTTTAGAAGCAGGTTAATCCAGCACGGAGCTTCCTGAAAAAGAAACATGAGTGTCTTTAGTACGCTAACCACCTTCATGGTCTCCACCCAGCATTTCCAAGAATGGTGTTATAAATAGAATCAACATGTCATGGGTGACAGAGGGAAAATATGTCTGGTTTTCCAACATAAGCTCTGCCTGGTTGGATAGATGCATGTATACAAACACACAAACACAATTCCAGAAAAGTGCATCCCTCAGGAGGACTACAAGGATGTTGTGAGGTTATGCAAGGAGAAAATTAGAAGGGCCAACTAGAACTTAATCTGGCTTCTGACACAAAAAATAAAAAAAATATTTCTATAAATATATTAGCAACAAAAGGAGGGCTAAGGAGAATCATCAGCCTTTACTGGATGCAGGGGGAAACAGTGACAAAGGCGAGGAAAATGCTGAGGTACTTTGCCTCATTCATTAATAGTAAGACCAATTCTCTGGGTATGTAGAACCCTAAACTGGAAGACAGGGATGGGGAGCAGAATGAAACTCCTGTAATCCAAGGAGAAATGGTTAGCAACTGGCTGTACCAGTCAGACACACATAAGTCTATGGGGCCAGATGGGATCCACCCAAGGGGACCGGGGAAGCTGGCAGACATGCTCACCAAGCCCCTTTCCATCCTCTCTCAGCAGTCCTGTCTAACTGTGGAGGTCCCAGTTGACTGGAGGTTAACAAGTGTGACTCCCATCTACAAGAATAGCTGAAAGGAGGATCTGGGGAACTACAGGCCTGTCTGTCTGACCTCAGTGCTGAGGAAGGTTGTGGAGCAGATCATCTTGAGTGCCACCATGAGGCACATACAGGACAACCAGATGATCAGGCCCAGTCGGCATAGGTTTATGAAAGGCAGATCCTGCCTGACTAACCTAGTTCCTGCTATGACAAGGTGACACACTTAGTGGATGAGGAAAAAGCTACAGATGTTGTCTACCTAGACTTTAGTAAAGCCTTTGACACCGTTTCCCCACAGCATTCCCTGGAGGAAATGACTGTTAATGGCTTGGATGGTGTACCCTTTACCAGGTAAAAAACTGTCTGGATGCCCAGACCCAAAGAGTTGTGGTGAAT
>NW_010274154.1:0-111066 GCF_000690775.1 Eurypyga helias
GCAGCCCGCTGCCGCCCGCAGCCCGGGTCACCGACCGCGTAACTGTATTCGCTGGTGCCGCCTAAGCTTCCTCTTCCGAGATTTGTGGCTCAAGGACGATCACTCATCTGCTCTCGGGAATGACGGCCTGTTTCTTCCCTACTCCGTGCTGAGGAAAGTTGAGGGTTTGCATGGTGCTACAGCGCTTCACCCTGTTCAAGATGATGGGAAAGGGAAGAGGAGCCCTGCACGGGCGAGCACGCCATTGATGCGGCGAGGGTGCTCTCACAATAACCCCATAGAACGTGAGGGTAAAAGAACTTGCAGGTTTAGTTTAAGACACAGCCCCAAAGTACTTACTCTAACATTTTCATTCTAAAAAGCATACTAAAAGCCTGGGCTCTGGGACTGCATGTCTGTAATACTCCCACTTTTGTATCACGGTTGTGGATACTTCCTCAGAAACAGGGCGTATAAGTGTAAGATGAGAGATTGCAAATTCCTAATTAATAATTATATGCTGCTTGTGAAGTATTTATCCGTGTCAAATACTTACCTAAGTTATGTTGTTTATAAAAAGACTCTGAATAGCTTTCCTCTCAGATCACACAAAATGCCCTCAAATGGAAGTCAAAGACTTTGCAGAAATAAACATGCACTTTTGAGGCAGTGCTGTTTAAACCATGTAGGGTGACTGGCAATGGGTCCAGCTCAAGGACTGACACGTCCCCCTCCACAGCCCACCACGCCAGCCTCCCTCCCCTCCCAGTTCCACCCACAGCACCAGCCCTTTCCCCCTTTTAAGTTGATGCCCAGGACTTTTTATTAGACATTTAGCCCTACTCAGCTGTACAGTATGAAAAATCCATATTTATCCTTCTACATAGTGTTGTCTTTACCAGTAAAATTTAGCTGGATCTTGATGTTGAAAGGGGTAAAGAGATAATGGGGAAGGAGAATAACCCAGGCCAGTTGTGAGTATTCTGACTGCTCGTTTAAGCAAAGGCAAGGAATGACAGTCTGGCTGCAAAAAGTAAAACATTACAGGCTATATCATAAGGTTTGGATGTGAGCATAGGTACACAATGCTTCTTTCACAGGATCCCTGCTGTAAACTCTGTCCTTTACTGGGTGATTCAATCCTCTGTAATGAAAAAGTTGCCCCACTCTGAACTTTCCTGACTTATTTTTCTTTCCAAAGAATAGTAATAACAGAGACCAAAACAAAAGACAGAAGAAAATATATATCAGCCTCTGATAATAGACTCTTTCTTGGAAAATGAAAAGCTGTGGTACCTCTGGGATCAGCCATTCAACGGCTCTGAAACTTTGCTGTAGCCTTCCACAGCTGCTACAGAAATTCATCTGATAGAGCGCTGCACTCCCCGTATGCTTAGTTCACACTTATCTGGTAGATGACCTATCCAGCTTGTGGACAGACAGGGCAGAAAGTATGAAGACACCTGAATCCAGAAGCAGTACAACTATGTTTGATTCATACATATTCCCTACTTCAGAGAGGTGCCACATTAAAGCATCAGCTTTTTTTCCTCTCTGTCTGATCTGATCTTACGTGTTGCTGCAAAGTCGATGTTCCACTACCCATTTGTTTGGCTGGCCAGGGTACCCAGCTCCTGTTATATAGACCTATATAACAGAAATCTAACTAAACAACAGACATATGCACCCATGGAAAAGAAGGTGATAATCCTTATCTCCTTGCTGTTATGCTTTCAAATTTTCTACTTCTCTCAGAGAGAGTATTTATGTGCCCTGTACAAATCTCCTTTAACAAGCATGTCTACTTTTTTCTAGACTTTCTTTTTTTACAAGTCATGCATTTGTTAATGCAGAGGTGTATACAGATTGCTTCTTAAATTCTGAACTAGTTTAGGATACTTTGTTATCTATGTCCAGTTCTGGGCTCCTCAGCTCAAGAAGGACAAGGAATTACTGGAGAGGGTGCAGCACAGGGCCACTCAGATGATGAAGGGCCTGGAGCACCTTCCATATGAGGAAAGGCTGAGAGAGCTGGGGCTGTTTAGCTTGGAGGAGGCTGAGGGGGGAACTTATCAATGCTTATTAGTATCTAAAGGGTGGGTGTCAGGAGGAGGGGGCCAGGCTCATCTCAGTGGTGGCCAGTGACAGGACTGGGTGCCAATGGCCATAAACTGGAAAACAGAAAGTTCAACCTGAACATGAGGAAACACTTCTTCACTGTGAGGGTGACAGAGCACTGGAACAGGCTGCCCAGAGAGGGGGTGAAGTCTCCTTCCCTGGAGAATTTCCAAAGACGCCTGAACTTGGTCCTGTGTGATCTGCTCTAGGGGATCCTGCTCTGGCAGGGGGGTTGGACTAGATGATCTCTAGAGGTCCCTTCCAACCCCTACCACTCTGTGAATCTGTGAATCTGAAATCCTGACTATGTTAGATATGCACGTAAGCTCCTAGAAACTTTCTGGTTCATGTTTTAAACATCTACTTTCCAAATACAATTATCATTTGTTACATACACAGTTTCAGGAGATTATAGGCCACTGTTCTTCTAGTCATATAATCCCAGAAACACAACCTGAAACCTAGAAAACTGGAAAATGTGCAATCAACATATTGTTTTTTTGCTAAAGCAAGCTCATATTCCAACCAAGAGAATATGAAAATCAGTATACCAATAGACCATAGTCTTCTATTAACTACTGAATGCTTTAAAACACACCAGAGTGCAAAGTCTTTGTGCAAATTATGTGTCATGTTTCACTTTTGAAACTTGAATGTTATTAGTGTGTGGTGGATATTAAAAGATTCAGTCTAGTAAATATAAATTGGATAAATGTGCACCAGTATGGCAAGTTCTAAAAATGCAGGTGATGCACAAAGAGCCCAGGTTATTTATTCCTCAACTATATTGTACTTGATACATTGTATGATAACCATTAGGTATGCTTGAAGAATTACTTTGTAATTGGATTCTCACAGGATGTCCTTTTGTTTTTCCAAGGAATATCCCCCAGTGTTTCTCTTTTCCATCAGATGCCTCCAGCACGACACAGGAAGACATTATTTCCCCCTTACTACACAGGAATATGTATCAACACAGGACCCATGCCATGCTGTTAAATTAGCAATTGTTCAGTAATTTATTTCTCTCTTGTTTCTTACTTTTGAGTGGAAATGCCTGATCCAAACCTGACTGAACTGACTGCAGATGTTTTTGTTGACTTTATGGGCTTTGGTTCAGACTCTGTCTGTGATACAAGAGAATCAGCCATGCAGGACAGGGGTGTAATTCCATCAAGGACTTCTGGTGACCTCATAAACCATGAGAGCTGGCATTGACTTTAATGGGCACTACGTGGTTAAATTCCCATGCATCATTTTGAAAATGTACGGCTTCATTTGATATTGCAGAAGGATACCAGACCTACCATGTCAAATTGTTTCTCTTTCTTCTGAAGGAGCCACTAGCTTTATGTTACAGTCAGTCCTCTTTGGTGGCAAATGAAATATGCCATTCTGGAAAACTAGTATTTTCTCTGGCAAAATGAACTTGAAAGGTATGTTTCATAGAAAAGCACGTATTTGGGTTATATTCTTTTAAATAAACTTTCTAAAAAGATGGCAATAAATTCAATGAAAGGTGTGGTTTGTGTAGCATTGGCTTTGCTTGCAAATTTTTAAGTGTGAGACATTTAAAAAAAATGAAGTTGTACATCAGTGAGAAAATATAGGAATGGAATTGTTTTGAGTCAGTTGAAAAACTAGACTATATTAAACCTAGTTTAAGTCAAACTAGGTAAGTTGGCTCAAATTGCTACTGCTGAATGACTTCAGTTTAAAATCACTTTAACTAACGTGGTTTAACTCTATTCAGTACACCAGTTTTAGGACTTTGTTGTTAGGAGTTTCCAGGGGTTCAGTAAGGTTGATCTGAAGTTTCAGTTTGTGAAATTTGTTTTATCACCTTTGTAAGGCACTTGCAGATTTCCCATTGCCTTCTCTCAGTCTAGACTGTGCCTGTTGAAACCAGTGTACAGCCGTTGTTCATACCTATGAAATGTTGCTGGTTATTGGTCCAAAAATAAGACCTGGCAGCAAGGCTATGATTCAGGCGTGTGTGGTAATAGAGACATAACCCATGTTTGTCAGCTTCACTTTTTTATCATATATTACCTCAGTATATAGCAAGGAGATACTCTAAAAATTTCTCCTTGTGATGAGTGCATACCAGGAAAGGATCTGTCCTTAATTCTGAGAGTACAGATCAGTGAACTGCCTAATCTCTATTTTGCCCTCAACACTGTAAGTAATTTCATTGCTAGATACATACTGGGATATGTGATTTTTTATTCAGCTTCAGGTAACAAATCACCTTGCGATTGAAGGGGGAAAGAGGATAAGTTCTAGAGAGATTTTTCAAAAACTACTTACTGTGGCCTTTTTACTGCCTTATTGAGAAGTCCCTGGTATATGTCATTCTCTGGGATAACTTTTGAACTATATGCATCACTGCTCCCTATGCTATATTGCACTGAAAAGTGCATGTTTTTCACCATGTGTGTAGCTCAGCCATAGGGTATAGCATATACATTATTTCCTGTAGTTATATTCCATGTCACATATCAAGGTGGAATAATTGCTTATCTTTAGTTTAAAAGTCTTCCTAAAGCATTGCAAAGGTGAGCGTATGGGAGAAGGTTGGTTCTCTGGTGCTAGTGTCATAATACTATGTGTGTAGATCCTATACGAGCTCCTTCTTAACGGCACTCAGAATTTCTGCAGTTGTAATCTCACAGCTGAAATAGTTAATAAATTACAGGCATATGGAAGGCTGTAATAGCCTTGGGATGGAAGTTCTATTGTAGTAGGTTAGTTTGTACAGGAGGAGGATCCCTGAGGCATGTTGAATAAATAGATGGATCTTCTCTGTGCTCCATGGAAAATGATGTATGTTTTTGGTTTGTTTGCACTACTTTCTCCACATGAAACGTGCGTTTGGTCCAACAATTCTGTGGTTTCCTCAGTTTGTGATAATAATTAACACCCTCACTGAAGTCTAAGCAGTGATGACATTTGTTTAGGGGCCTGACTCTGATTTTTGTTGCTGTTTTGCCTTATGTTACTTTCAATATGCAATTGAAACCATTTTGGAAAATCTAAAGGTTCAGAGATTATTGTTTTTTTGGTCTTACTGAGCATTTAGGAACTGTTTCATACAACACATCCTTCAGCGTTTGAGGATGTACAACCTCTCCAGCCCTATGGGGCTGGGTTAACAATAGCAAGCTGAAACTAAAGCCAGCTATGCACAGCTCTAAATTCAGCAGACTAGGAAATATTTCATTTTTTTTTCTGAAGAAACAGAGAAACAGATATAATTAATACAAAAGTAAATCAGTCATAAAGTAATTAAATTTTAGGAGGTAAGTGGGTTAGAGGAGAGAAAAGAAAAAGTATCTTAAACCTTGCTTCAAGATTCCTGAAGCTTCAGGGGAAATTTATTTTAAGAAAGATGACAATGGTTCTCTACTCCCCTCAATAATCATGTAAAAATGATTAATAGCTTTGGAGTAGATGTACATATTTTGAACTTCCTTCCTGGACAGAGCACAAAGAAAACCTGGCTTGTTTGTGGTTGTAGAAGAATCATAGGTGGCTTTGTATAAGAAGGGCAGGTAGCTGCCAGGGACATACAAGCCTCCTTCCCTTTCCCTGTTCTTTTTTTCCGATATAGCTTTTTTCAATATGTTGTAATTTTTTCCCCCATTTTTCCTAAATAAAGTGAAATGTCAAATCAGCAGAGAATTAAAATGTATTTATAAAAAAACAACCAAAAGGGCATCTGATGTTTTACAGACATTCCAACACCTTCAGGAAATTTGAACTCACACCAAAGGGTCTGATATTCATTTGAATCTCCATCTGTGCTGAAGCACATGTGTGTGCACAACACACATTGAACCACTACAGTGGAAAATAATCCCTGCTCTTAAATTATAGCAGCTCTCTACAATTCTTCTGTAACCACAAAGGCTTTGGTAGTTTTGAGACATTGCAGTGGCTACGGGTGATCTGATCACAGAGCTCAGTTTTGTTAAAGAAATCCCTTTGCTGAAAGGTATGGAAAAGCTGTAGGAGAAACACAGGGAGCTGCAAGTGCACAGCGTGAGGGCAGTTTGGAGTAAAGGGGAAGGTTCAAGAAGCTGATGTGACAGCAGACACCCTACAGTCAGAGTTAACGCTAGAAACATTGCAGTTTTAGTTCCCTCACCAGAAATCCCCGTGCTTGCAGGAAGGGATATAGTCATTAGTACTCAATGGGAATATGACCTTTCCCTTTAAGTATCTGTGTGATGCTTTTGATCCTTTTGACGCTCTCTAAGGGATAGATTAAATACGTGGCACAATGTCTACTCCTGAGTGAGGATTAAGCCTGGCTTTTGGAAGCAGAACTATATTGCCTAACCCATCATCATTTATCACGTTCTCTGAGGACCTGTTCTCCATTTTTCTTCCCCTCCCCCCATACTTTTAGAAAATCCCTTTCCCTGGGGTTTAATACTGATCTCAGCTGCATCGGCCTTGGCTTCACTGTAGTTATATTTGATTTTACACTTAAACAGGTGGTATGCCTAAGATATCTTGTTAAACAAAATGCTATTCTGAGGCTCAGCTCTCATGCAACCTGTATTCCGCTTACCACATTTTTGTGCATGCATTTTAATAACAAATACTTTGAAAATGATTTATAGGTTGGTATCACCCTGTATTTCAGTGGAATTCCCTGAGGATAAATCTTGCCCTGTAACACTTGTATTCTGTTTTAGTGAAGCAGTGAAGCATGTGATTACCTTCAGGACCTGTGTAAATCTCATTAACTTCAATTAAGCCCAAGAACATGCTTTGGTGCTTCACTAGACAGGATGCTTAAGGGTAACATGCACATAAGTGTTTTTGCTGGATCAAGTCAGCATTTTATCCATTTTTGTTCCATTTTCTTTTCTACTCTGTCTGATGATGTAATAATTTTTGTCTTGTAGTATCTTTGCACGCCGCTTCCAAGTTAGAAGCTATGGTGGGACTGAAGGTCTCATTTAGGGGAGGATAAAATTAATCCATTCTGCAGCTGTGAACCAGAGAAATCCCAGCAAGCTTCCCAGTAAAATGAAAAAGTGATGGTATGCCACGCTGGCTCATAAAAATGTAATTTAAGCACTGCCCTCTCAATAAAAATATCACATTTAGGACACAGTAATCCCCTTCTGAACCTTATCTTACTTTTCAACAGCTCTTTGGACTCTTACAATTGATGCACTTTGAATTTCCTGTTGGTCAGGTAGCATGACTTTCTGTACCTCCCTCGCACAACCACAGCTTTGCACTTCGTTCTAAGCAGGCAATTGCCAGACACAGGCAGAAAACTGAATACATGCTCTAAAATTCAGTAAATTCAGGAGCTTTTAGGTATTTAGTTGGCAGACCTCAGAACTACTAGTGCTCAGAGCTGTGGCCTTTCCACATATTGCACCAAAATGAATGAAACTTCAAAAATGCTTTCCAATTGTTTTCTCAAGACTCCTGCCAGAATCTTTGCCTTCTTTTCATAGTTTTTTTTTTTTCTTTTTAATGAGCTCTTGATTTATGACAAGAAATCACCAGACACCTAGGTTCTCTGGGCTTATTAAAATAGACAAATTCTTTGGTGTTAGAAAATCATCTTAAGAACATATATTTTTTTCCATAGTAGATTGAATTGCTGTAGGCAAGTGCCCCAGTCCTCCTCCCAGCTATGGTCTGGAGGTTATATCTCAGCACAAAGGAAAAATAACCCTTTCCAGTTCCTGGCTTAGTAAGGCCAATGTTTTCATTGGTGGCAGAAGGATGATTCCTTTCTTGTCCCCACAGTATCCTGCATTTTATCTGTATCAAAAGATCTGCTTGCTCTGCATTAGCATGTACAGCATAGTTAATCTTCCAAATAGAAGTCATCTTCCTAGCTCCCAGGTCTGAATTGCACTCGTGATTTATATGCTCACAGTCTGTTTTCACAGTGTCTTTCCTGGCTGTCTTGTCTCTCTCCCCTGTGGAGCACTGGGCCTTAAAATCACTGGAGTAAGGACAGGCAATCAGTCTTCTGTAGATATGTATTGGATTTTACTGGTGCCTGAGCCTATTGAATGTGCCAATGTCTTTTGTGGTTCTGGCAGGGAAACCTTAGGAAAGTGTGGAGTTTCGGTTTAGCATAATGGAGGAGCTGTTTGGGACTTTTTAAGCAAAATGGTTTTTTTTAATTGTTATTTTCATCAGATAATGCTGGGAATATATGGACAAGATTCAGAAGGAGCTTTGGAACTGTGGGGTGATGTTTCTGCTCAAAATCACAGCGCCATATGTTAGCTTCGGATTCTTTCTTTGGAAGCAGCCTTGTTGCAAAGTGCAGCTCTGCTTTGTTCAGGGAAGGGATTTAAGGGTATAAGAATGTCCACATCAGACAGACCAAAGTCCTCTCCAGGCCAGCAGCCTGTCTGGCAGTAGTCAGTAGTACATGCTTAAGGAATGAGTTTGCATAAGGCCAAACATGTACTGAAATTTTCTGTCCCAATGTAAATTGGAATCAGTCATGTGCTATTTAACTCTGTAGTTAATAGTCGATAATTTTTTCCATGAATATTTCTAATAACTTTTCACACAATATAAAATTGTAGCACCTGCAACATCCTGTAAAGAGGATTCACAGAACTTGCATGTGCCTTGCATGAAGTGTCTTGCATGAAGAATATCTATTTTGGGCTTGCTAATCACTACTTTTTTTGGATAATCTCTAGATCTTTTATGGGAAGAATCCATGAACTATTATTTTTATCCACCTTCTTCTTGCCATTCTATGGTGGTTTTTTTTTTTTTTTTTTACTTTTATCACTGATTCTGTGGTCTGTTCTCCAAGCAGAACAGTCCTGATCTGCCCAATCTTCTTCATATAGAAATCATTCCACATCTTGCTCCTTCACTGAAATACTTCTGAAATAATTCCAGTACAGTCTCTTGTCTGCACCATATCAAATATGCATGGTCTAACCTCAGGCTACGGAATTTTTTGGGTGTGAATGAAGACTTAAATATTAACTAAAGCAAGGTTTGCCTTCTGGCTTCAGAAGAGGTGAATGCTCCAGTCACAGAACACATGGGCAGTCTCTTCCTCCCAGTGCTTCAGTGGATCTTATTTAAAACAAAGAAGAGTATTATTTAATACCCAGAGAGAAAGATGGAAGTGTCTGAGAACACCTCTGTAGCCAAAAGCATTTGGCTTGAAAATAGAAATCTTAGGACTGGCTGGGCTGCCTGAATTGCCATGTTATTTCTTTCTGTCTGGAATGAATGATGAGGCCTCCCTTTGCTTTTCTCTTTGAAAGGCCCCACCATAGCATGAATGGCCAGGAGGGTAAGAAGATAAATACAACAAGGGACTGCAGAAGAGCCAGCTGTAGCCTCTGCAAGGGCAAGTGGGACAAGATCACACACATTATATGTTTGGTTGGAACAACTTGGGTTTAATTCACTTGCCTAAACATAGATTGTGGGTGCCATTTGAGATGCAACAGGGTATCTGGAACACCTATATGAGGCTGAAAGATAACAAAAACTTGGGTCTTCCTGGAGTGACAGTCAGCTGAATTCAGGGGTGAGCTGATCTTCAGGGATTTCAAATACCCCAAAATACATGTTTGGCAATGGCATAGAACACCTCATTTCTTTCATTCTGCTTCTCATTGTCTGTGCCCTGCAGATTTGCTCCAATTCAGAGAACTGTAGTACAAATCAGGTACAATATCCACTTTGGTACAATTCTGCTTATTTGTAAAGGATGTGCACAAAATGCTGTTTCCTAACAAAACTGTAGAAACAACCAATAATATTTCTGGCTGACTAGCACTAGGTTGTTTTCTGCACTCAGGTCAGCGTTCCACATTGCTTCTCAGTCTAGACTCTTGTGACTGCTCCCTCTGAAGTCTTCTGGCTTCTTATTTGTTTTGATGTCCTTAAGACACACCACTTGTCTGTCCTTCAGCCCTGCATTATATTCAAGGAATTTCTAGGCCCAATTAACTTTGTCTAGGGTTAGACCATCCTGTGTTTTTGTGCATTGTTTTCTGCGATTTACAGGTATCTACCTACACAAACATATATTTCACTTAACTTGGTGAATCCAGAGGCTTTATACAGATCAGTGACAGGCTATTGGAGACAGCTCTGGAAAATTCCCATATTTTAAGATTTATATAGAAATTCAGAGGTTACTAAAATAGAGATTGCAGTGGAGTCAAATGACTACCACTGAACAGAAACAAAAAAGTATCTGAGCAAGCCAGTAAGATACACAGACATCCTTTAATATATGTTAGTTATCAATTTCAAGATTCACTTTTATGAGTTAATTGGACCAGATTTAAGTTCTCACACGAGTTCTTCTTTTCTTCTCATAAATTCCATGTAAGTACCCATAAAATTGTGTGGGCTGGAAGGAGCCTCTGGAGACTGTAGTCTAACATCCTCCTCAGAGTAGGTTCAGTTAAACCAAGCTGCTCAGGGCCTGGTCCAGTCACATGTTGTGTATCATCAAGGATGGAGACTTCACAGACTCTTTGAGCAACCACCTATACCTAGTAAAAATTTCCTGTGTTCCAACTTGTGCCTATTGCTTCTTGTCCTCAGCCTGTGCACCTCTGGGAGTCACAGTGTCTTGTAAGAGACAAAGCAGGTTACTAATCTGGGCACTTGTGATTTTTAAAGGGTTGTTGCTTTTACTATAACCTTGAATGCAGATACAATGTTTGAAAGATTTCTTGTTGGGTAATTACAATTCCTGTTTCAACTTCTAGTGTTATCCTTTGAAATGAAGCTTTTAAGAGAGGATCATATTTGCATAATGACTTGAATTTAAGGAATACAGATTGTTTTGAATATTAATAAAGTCTGTTTCCTTGGATTGTATTCTATGTTCACTTACTTTCTTGCAGGTTTTTTGAGGAGAACTGACAGGTAGGTTGAGCAGACAGATGGATAGGCAACCAACACTATTACAGTTGTTTTATTATTTATATGGGCATGATTTGGAAGCTAGCAGAGGCAGTAGTTCATTCTCAGTAGTCAGTTTTGGAAAATAAAGAGGGTTTAAATGTATATACACAGTCCATTCCATATTATTGGCCTTAATGGGAAGGAATGGACATTTGCCTTCTGAATTTTACTTGTACAGACTTAGACGTATTTTACCAGATGGAACTAGAAACAAGTCAATTTATATAAATATAATTTCTGGTGGATCTATTTTCAAGAGTCTCACAATTCCCAGTAGAGAAGGAATGATTGAACTTCTGATCTTGACACTGCTCTTGGTTTATTTTTATTCCTTGTTGACTGCAGGTTATTATATGATGGTGGTGTTCGATTTACTCTTTTTAATTTGCCATAATTAAAGTAGAGTTTGCTTCTCAAAGGCCTTAAATCCTTCCTTTCTGCATCTAATTGTTACTGTTTCATCATCTTTGCAAGAATAGGAATGAGAGTAAGATAGAATTGCATTCATGGAGAGTGCTGCACAATTGTGAATCCAACACCAGGACCTAGCTTCCTAACTCTTATTCGTTTGGCATCACAATGAACTCTGCATTCATTCATGCATTTAAGCAGGTGTGTTGAGCATCTGAATGTCTAGTCCTTGGGGATTTAAGGACCTGGGACTTGTACTATCAGTAGTATTTAGGGACATCACTCTTCTTTTTGGATCTAAGTTCCAGAAATTTCAATAGATTAAAAATATAATTATTTTCAGTATTTTTCTTCTATCTGTATGACACCATCTAGTCCCCTAAGTTGGGTATCTATATTCCCAATACACAGTGTCCAAACCATGATCTAGAATAGTACATTAGCTGACCAATTAAGGACCTAAAGTCAAAAGGAAAATGGTGAAGGCCCAGAGCAAGTGAATAGGAAATATCCATTTCCTGAAGGTCAAAGGATGCCTCTGAACTATTTTCAGTGACATAAGCAGATTTTACGAGTCTTTTGAACCACTCCAGAGTAAAAACAGAGGATAGCGATGTCTGTTTTTTAAACATGGTTAGAACTGTACCAGTATTCAGTGAATTATGTCAAATCCCAGGAAAAAGGATTACTTCTCCAGTATTTCTGTTGGCATTGTTGAAGACAGCATCTGTTATTGTATTTTTAGGGAGACATGTCTTATTGGTCTTGTATTAAGAGAATCAACAGGTTTATGTCCTTCAAGACATTTAGGCATACCTGTGTGACAGAGATGTGAGACAGAGTGCAGCTAAAAAAGGCAACCAGGACAGGCAGTAGTCTGCACCAGTTAGGGCAGAAGGGTGCTTGGATGTGGGGGCAGAATCCCTGTTGAGGACAGTGTACATATGCTCAGCAATGGTGATGACCTGTCATGGGGCAGCAACTAAAGAAACTTCTTCTGGCATCCACTCAACCTGAGTTCCTGAGGGAGGATGCAGCTCTGCAGGTCTGTGGGTGCAGGGATGCCTCACTGGGGCTGGGGCTGGAGGAGATCCTGTCCTTGGCTGCAGGAGGTGTGTACTGAGAGGGGATGTGTGCCACCAAGGAAGAGCTGTAGGAGGAGGTCCACAGATTACATAGAGACAAGAAAAGGAGCTTGAGGAGATCTTGTAGCTGCAAGAGCCTGAACTCCAACTGTATGAAGGGAGGGGCCGGCAGAACCGTTGGTGTCAGAGACCCCCATGATGGCGAAGGATGCAAGCTTCTGACTTCTGGCATCAGACAAATGGCTCCTGCCCTGCCTGCAGGTCTGCAGCTAAAGTTCAGTGTTCTGGTTGCAGATAAGGGGGTGGGACCTATGCCTAGAGCTGAACTCAAGCTTGCTGAGCCTGAGCCCCAGCAGCACAAGAAGCAATTAATACACTCAAACAAAAGAAATTCCATTTAAATATAAGAAAAAAACTCTATCGATGTGGTCATGGTAGTCAAACAGTAGAACAGGATGCCCAGAAAGTTTGTGGAGTCTCTATACCTGGAGATATTTCAAAATGCAGGTGAACATGTTCCTGAGCAACCTGTTCTAGCTGACTTTGCTTTGAGCAGGGGTACATAGCAGATGATCTTCAGAGGACCCTTCCATCCTCAGCAATTCTCTTTTTCTTTGACATAGTGGAAGGTCATGAAGACATATCAAAAAAGGATAAATTCGTCAGCAGGGAGTGATAAATTATGAACTTCTGGTTCCCAGACTAGTTAATTAAGAGCTAGTTGAGGTATTTGTGACCTGTGTACTGCTGTACAGGCATAGTCTTATGTGGAAAACATCTAGTTGCTGGATGTTTCTAGCCAGGGCAGTTCTAGCCATGAACAGATGCGTGATTCAAGAAACACATTTGAATATTAAAAAAGGAAGCAGTTAGGGAATTTAGGCATCACCTCTATTAGGTGTAAATCAAACCTTTTTGGATGATTTCTTTTTACTTAGGTTCCTGAATTTTCTGTATTTTAGGTGGCCAGGCTGTTCATTGTTTTCCATCACCAGGCCTAACCATACACAACCAAGAAAGGAGTGAAAAAGTTCACATCCATCTCCAAAAGAGAAGGCAAAGAGATTTTTGACTGTCATCCTGCACATTCCTACCTTTGAGGCCATACCATTTCTGTTACTCTGTGCCAGCAGCCCTGCATTCTTAATTTGAATATGTATGTAAAATGGATGACCCTCACCTTCCCACAGCTGTGCAACTATTATAACCTTGTAACTTCAAATAATGTTTTACAGCTGGGGTACAGGGATGAAATAATGCATGTGGTTACTTACTTCTTCATATATATGGTATCCTTCAGTTCCAGTATGTGTCTGCTGTTCCTCAGTAGGGCAAATATTGACATACAGTATTTTGCTCCCCTTTAGCTCTTACACTTCCCTTTTAACCACATGTAATAAACTCTTCCCTAAGCTATTCTGGCTCTACTGCTATGTATGTTGACACCGATGGACTTGCGAGAGAGTAGGCCTGTCAACAGTGGGTATTTTTCTCCTCCACTGTCATTGGAATAATGACATCTCTTGCTTTATATGGTTTTGTGTCCTACAACTCAATAATCCAGTGCAGACCTCAGTGTCTGACTGCAAGACACCAGTCTGTAATCCGCCTAATAAGCCTAATCAAAGGAAATCCCTTGACTTTAGAACAAGAATGTGTCCTGTGTTCTTACTATTCTGCAGTCTAGAGACCAAAATTGCTATCTTTCATTTCTCTTTAAAGTCAGAGTCATTCCCCATACCTGCATGACCAGATTCCTTTAAACCACAGCAACAACATAGTACATAATTATATTACAACAGTGAGACTTTATTTGCTATTTTAAATGTTTTCCTTCATTTTTGTTTTAAGAGAAGAAGAATATAAACCTTCTAGAACAAAACGTGCTGAGGATGGCTTTCAGCTGCCACGTTCTTAGTTAAAGCCAAGTGCCTTGGAAGTGCAGGTATGTTTACATCTGGGTTTTATTTCTGGCCCATCTTTAATAAAGATGCAACAAGGGTAAAGTAAAACACAACACAACATGATAATATATGGCACATCATAAAGAACTGCCATAAGTACACAGGGGGCTCAATTTTGCTTTCACTCTATCTCTGCAAAACTCCATTGTTCAAGACTAAACCTTTTCAATTGTCAGAGTTCTTTGTGGTTCAAAAGGAGACATTTTCCAGAATAATGTCGCTGGTTCCCATTTGCCATTCCACAATATTCTGTTTATTCCTAGAATCCCTGTTCTTTCAGCAATAGCTGATGTTCTCTATAGCTGTTACTCCCAGGGGAACTGAGACTTTAAACATTCATTAAAAAGTGAAATGCTATTGTTGACAAAATACAGATGGCCAAGCATGAACTAGTGACACCTAGGAGTATTCTTCCAGTGCAGTGCACGGCGATGTGGCCATGTGAACGTTCTGGTTGCTTTTACTAACCAGTGTGTCCTTTGTTACCAGATTGGCCCTGCTGTATGTTCATATTCCCTTGCCTAAATACGGCGCAAGCTGTTAAAGTAATTTCTTTAAAGAATGAACTGAACTTATTTCTGCATTTGAGAGTGAGAAAAGATATGCTCTTTCACAGCAAAACTATTAGCGAACAATATTCGTACAAGGCTCAGCTCACAAAATAATTATCCCAGTCAAAGCTCTGCTTCAGCCTGCTGCAGACGTAATGCTAGATGACTCCCAAAGGTTCTGTCTAAACTGTGGGGTGTGTGCCATGGCCATGTCCTCGATCATCCAGGGGGGACCTGGCTCGGCCGGAAACCAGGGGGCGGGGGCAGTGGGTGGAAGGGAGTTAGCATGGAGCCGGGGTGCAGCTGGGGCACAAACACACGGCTGTAGGAGCTGGGAAGCATGCCTGGATTCCACAGGTTAGATATAGCCATAGCTTTAAATCAGCCATGTATTTAAATAGGTTATTAAGCTGCAGCCGACAGACTTAGTCTCTGTAGGCTACAGTTAGATGCTACACCAGGGTGTAGCATGCAGTATTACGCTTGCATAATGATTTGCACTCCAGGTTAACATGTTGTGGAAAAAGCCAAAGGAAGGCTCCATCATCTAACATTTTTAACTCTGGGAATACAGTGTGATAATCTAAGACGAAGACAATAAGATGAAACTGGTTGGGTTTTTTTGCATCTTTATAAACACTTCTGGAGACATATTTTGGACACATAGGTAGCAATTGCAGTAGCTATGTTGAGCTTTGGGTTATTTGAAGCTTAAGGGTTTTTCTGTTTTTACATTTTCTGTTCATCTCCAATATATCTTATTTCTTCTTTTTTTAAATCCTTATATATACAAGTAACATCTTGTTGACTGTTTCTCTACTGCTATATTTAAACTCTGATGTTTTTCCTGCTATTTTCTTTATTTAAAATTTTGTCGTTTTTTTTTTTTTGGTCATCCTTTTTTCATTCCCTTCTTTTCTAGGTGTGGAAAATTGCAATTTGCCTTCCTTTCTCTCCAAATGGTTGTGGTATTTCCCATGCTATTGTGTGTGCTTGCATGTGTGTGTTTGTGTGTGTAAAAGAGAGAAGAGGAGATACTGTGAGGCAGCCAACAAAAATCAAAATTGGAGGAGACAGGAGAGCAGAGGGAGTAAGAGACTGTCTTATTGAACTTGGAGAGGAATGAGGCCCACCTGGGGCTGAACCAGCTATTGGGAAGATTAAGGAAATAAAATAATTATGGAAAGTTAGTGCTGGAATTGTGAATGGGCCTGAGAGACCTGGCTGGGGCTCAGGAACTGGGAGTGGTGGCTGCCTGAGCTGAATCAAATACTCAGTCACTCAAAAATGGAACAAATAAGGATAGAGCAGACATGCCGAGAAATTGTACTTTTGTCCTTTGACTTGACTACTTTAGCCTTATGAATTGAAAGATGATTTTTTCTTTTCTAAAGAATGGAATTTGAAACATGTCAACCCAGGTCTATTTGGTGATCATTTAAAAAGTACTGTCAGTGATTAGCCAGAAACAAGGACACAGTCCATAAGTAGTAACATCTCAAATCTCTGACCTTTCAAACCAGCGCAAGGCTCTCAGCATTGATGCAGTGAAACACGAATGTGGTCAGCACAGTTAAAACAGACATAGATGTGAGCTTACAGTTCCTACTTCTTTCTGTTTTTTCATAAAGAAGACTTAAGGTAATGTCTTTCTAACTGAATGGGTATTGTCTGCTTCTGAAATGCATAATCCCAAAGCTAATGTTTAAATGTAAAAAACAGGAGAGTAGCTTGAAAATTCATTTTTTGCATAGTCATCCAAATTACTCTAGTGTACATCACAATGAGATTTTAATGTTCCATCTCTTACTCTGCATGGTTGGTGTTTGGTTTCTTTTTTTTTGTTCATTTATTTCTTTTAGCTTTAAAAATTTTATAGCAAAAAATGCACTTTGACAAATAAAAGTGTCTTCCAGAATGCACCTTTCTTTTAAAAAACCCCAGACACTTAAGGCATGATCTAATTTAGTTTCCCGGTACATTTTTCATAGTATCAAATAGATTTATATGGTAGAATGCATATTTTTGTAATTTTAAATGAAATGTGGCTAGAAGTTTAGAGCCAGATCCTCAGCTGGCATAAATTGTCACAGTCATTAACTCACTTCAAGTTCTAGCTATATGAGTAATACAAACAAGCCAGCTTGAAAGGTTCAAGTTGGTGGGCAAGATGACAATGAGATGATCAGTGCTGCTTTCATTATCATCTGTGTGGATCATGATATCAGTATGAATATATAAACACACTACATATACCGTGTTTTTCATATTTCTTCATAGATAATCCTTATTAGCTACTGTTAACAGAATGATTGGACTTACGGTCTGATACATAAACAGCTCTGCTAGACTTATGGCATATAAAAAGTTTGTAAATAGAGGAATATTTTAAGTCTGGTCTTGTATATTAAATAATGTGATAAATAGGTTGGATGAAAATTTCTTATGAAAGGGAAGCAAGTTTAATGCAGTGACAAGAGGAATGGAAAATCCCATCCTTATATTGTAAATCTCTGTGAATACCATCAACATTTTATGACTGAAGGATTTGAGGAGGGATGGAGTAGGAATAGGATAGCAGGTATCTAAGATTTTTTTCTTTTCCTTTTGCAAAGAAAGAGGAGTAAGACATTAAAAAAAATCTCTTTGAATTACTATATGCTATTTTTTTTCTAATCACAATTTGCATCGCTCACATAGTAAACAAAATTGACATGAAAACATGTCTTTATGAGATGGCACAACTCATGCTACCAATTTTTGTAGGTCATACTGTTATTACCAGACCACTGCAGAAAGCATACTATTTTGAAATGCTTGGAGGGGCCCACCAGATATTAACTTAAGAATTATTGGTTGTGGGTAGAAATAGGCTGAAGGCATTTCCTGCTGTGAACGACACTTGGAAGTTCTCCTTTTGCAGTACTGTAGAAAACAACGGCAGAATTTATGCAGCATTCATAGACAGCAGATTTCCCCAGAGGCTTCAGAAATGCTGTCAAATTAAAAATGCTCTTCAGTAGGGCTTCATATTTTGTTTTTATTGGCTGTATAACAATAATTCAAGTGTGAATGTAAAATGAATCTTATTTACTTGCTAGAGGAAGTGTGGATATTGTGGGATACTGGAGTGATTTTTTTTTTATATTTGCTTTCTGTTCTGGTGGAGGTAATACAGACTTTCTAAATGATAGCTGCTGGAAGCAAGGTCAGGAACTGTGAGCACTTCTTAGCCTGAGATCACAAGCAAGTCTCCATGTCTCTCTCTGACCTGACTCATGACCAGAATCTATTAAACCTATATATTCTCCTTCTCTGATATATTCAGTTTTATAAATCTTGTCAAACACTTCTATACCCAGGAGGTGCAATAGAAAAATCCCAGGTTATATATTTGGGAAGAGTTTTCTCTCGAACCCTGTATGTTTGCTGATGACTCCATATCAATGAATGTGAGTCCAGATCGCATTTTTACTTACTGTGATACCGTTGATTTACATTGGCCCATAGCCTCTGAAGGGAGTGTGATGCTATGCTATCCTAACAGCCTTTACACTGGGATAGACCCAGAGATGGAAAAATATTGAGGCTTTCCCCACCTCAATGCAAGCTTGGCCAATAGCAGGTGAGCATGACCTGGGTGCCTACTTTCCTTTTCTTCCTGTCAGCAAAGGCAGGATTTGGCTTATAACAATGGGAGGTGAGCAAGATTTTAGACGTCAACCATAGTGACCAGCTACTATAAATGAACTAGCATGGAGATTAGTGTGCTGACTGCTCAAGGGGGAGCAGATTAATTGCTCATGGAAGGATGCAGGACAGTGTTTTGAATCCTGCTTCGTTTTCTTGGTTGCCTAGGGAAAAGGCTTCTATGAGATGCTTCTCACTTAGGGCCATGCTAATGAGACAGGCCCTCTAGGTTATTATTCACATTTAAGAACACAGAACTGGTTGCTTGAAAGCTTTTGAATGTTTGGATCTGAAGGTATTTAAGACCGAAAATTGTGCTCGATTCTTGTGAAAGTGTGGTAAGAAGTGCTGTTACATCTTTTATTAATTATACTATCCCTGAATTTAGAAACCTAGAATCATTTAGGTTGGAAAAGACCTCTAAGACCATCAAGTCCAACTGTAAAATTTTAAATATTTCTATTGTAATATATTTAAAATAAGTGCTCTAGACTTCTAAATGATTTTTCATTATCATCATAATACATGGGATTGACTAGGCTCATGAGCGAATGGGTATTATATGGCTGACTGGCTGCAGAGAAAGGGATTAGAAAAAATCTTAAAGATTGATTTAATGATGTAGCAATTGCCTGCAGAACCAAAAATAAGCTCTTTTTTCTGAGGAAAAGAAGGATTGTCCTCCTGTATGTCCAAACCAATTCATGTACATGAGATAAGAAGTTCTACCTCATAACTTTTATTCAACTATAGCTAGCAGTGAAACTTCACCAGGCTTATGTTAATGAGAGTTGTGTATTGGATTTGGCAGAATCCCCTTCTATCCTCATTAAGGTGCAAATCTCCACCAAAGACAGACTCACTTTTTAACTAAGTGTAAGAAATATATGAATACTTTACTAATCTCAAAATATTCTGTGTATACAAAGAATAAGATGCTTAGAACATGATTCACATGGGGTATATTACTGTTTTTTGGTGTACCAACTAATTCATTTGCACGGGGAAATCAAATGAACTTTCATTGGTCTGTATTAATTTGCATCGTGCTAAGCAGAGGAAGAAAGTAATTGGTAATGTTAGTACTACTTCTAAGGAGTTGTTAGAATTTACTTGACTTTAGGGATTAGCATGGATTTAGATTCTCCTAAAGTTGGAAATAAAAGAACCTTTCTTTCTCAAAGTACAGGGAGAAAAATAATACTTCCTAAGCTCTACCATAACACTAGAAAAAATATTTGTGATTAAGAAATGCAAATCAACACCTTGTGTAGAAGCTGTATTGAAGTTAACCAAATGGGAAAAAAGCTTCTTTTACTAGACAGGTAAAAGTGGAGTATTACATTTGCAGGAGAGAGGGAAGAGGAGATGATTGATTGACAATAGGCAAATTTAGCTTCTGTCTCTGGTTGTAAGTAGGATGTAATAACTTTTTATGTTATGGGGTAGCTGTAGAAGGTTTCACTGGAAGCTATTCTCACCAGTGGCTAAAATAGTCTGCACGGGGCCCTTATCTGTCCCAGATTTCAAGATGTGATCAAGCCCACCAATAAATTGTTTGGATATACTGGAATTTGGTTAAGTACATCCCCTACTAGGGAAGCAAAAGATTTTCACTGGTTTTTGGAGTCTTTGTATCAGGACCTTACAGAGCCTCAAGTAGAACCTACTCTATTATTTGAAAATGTGGGGAGGAATGAAATCTTATGTGATGGATATTCTTAAAGAGTTAATGAACTGACATATGTTTGTACTTTACTGACAATCTTTCTTTGGAAAACCCCTCTAACTTCTTAACTGTACAAAATTGGCACCCGTTATGACCTAAATTGGATTTGAAAATGGCATTTGGATAAAAATAAGAAAAAATATATCCTACTGGTTATATATGATCACTTTATTATGTTTGATAAGAATGGAAAGCTGAAGGATTTGACAGTCCCAGAGCCTGGCATGTAAAAGATGAAATTCCTGAATGTAAATTAGACAGATTAAACTATCCTTTAAAAGACCCTTGATGGAGAAAAGGATGTATTTAAAATCCAATAAACTTCAGACCTCCTTCAAATGGATTTAAATGAGGTCCATAATGCTTGCTAACTAGGAACTCCACTGGTTTTGATTTAATAAAAAAATTGCATAGTCTAATTTGAAAAAATCCTGTCACTGTATTCACCTTGCAGAAATAAATATGAAACCATAAGGAGAAGCATATTTCCACAAATGTATTCCAATTCAAGAGGAATTAACTGTGTGCTCTATTTAGTAATTGAACAACAGAAAATTTCTTTAATTTCTCCACAATTATTGAAGAAAATAATTTCAACTTCTGTATGACTTCTCCTAAGCCATGCACAGAAAATAACGTGCTTTTTGGTAGAAAATCTAAACGGATGTCTTAATTTTTTATAACATAGAGATGTCATAAGTAGGGATGAGGTATTTTCATGTTACTAAGTTGCATATATGATTGGCTCTGCTGGTAAAAGGCACAGAAGAGCCTTTGTTATACTCTCAGAGCTATTTATATGTTGTGACTTACTGTGTCCAAGGACTGCTTCCTCCTTCTGTTAAAAAGTAGTCCCTCCAAATAAAATAAAAGCCATAAACCCTGATAGTACTCAATCCCTGTCTATTGAAACAATAACAAAAATATCACACATGATTTTGTATTGCCTATATAGAATATGCTCTCTCTAGTTTACTTAAATACAGTTCCAGATGAAGCATACTGTGAAGGGCAGTCTTCCATACCCAAAAAAGCAAAGACATTTTATTTGCTTTAAAAATAATGATGGTCCAAGCAGTCAGGTGCATCTACAGGGTATAGATGAAGCTGGGGAGGACTTCAGTGTTTCTGATCATTTTATAGACCCTAAGCTGTCTAGTCAGCAATTACTTTTTGTTTTGAGCTTGAACAGATTGGGAAGAGGCTTGTTGCATGCTTTGGTCTGAATGAGATACTAATGCAATAACACAATGTTAACAATTTCTATCTCTTCACGTCTTCTGTCCTTGCTCCCCATGCCCAAGGTCAATCAAAGCTTCTTAGGTAGGTGGTGCAACTTAAAGCAGCCCCTGTGCTCCTCTAAAATTGTGCAATCAATATTAGCTCCCTCAATGCTTGTTCTGTTAGAGCAGCAGTGTCAGATCATTTGTGTTTTCTCCTCAGCCTTTTCAATACCTTTTTGTCTCTGATATGTGACAGGGTTTCAGTGTGTCTGGCAAAATACCTGACTAAACAGGCTTGTGCCTGGAAAGGGGGAAACTGTGTCCTATGTGGGTGGTTTTAGCTTATCTGAGGCTAAATTGCAGCTAGGGATTATCTTCTACTGAGCTTGGGACATGACAGGAGGTATTGATCCCTTTCTCTTTCTATGTTGCAGCAATAATGCTGTGCCCTTGCCAGGTGGACATGTAGGACGATGGAGGAAGAAGCATTGCACTGTGCTGTGAAGTGTCTCCTCACTTGCAGTGGCATGCAAGACAGGAGCCAGTACCGGAATCCCACTGACTGCTCAGACTTGACAGATTTATCTAGTTTTATTTAGCTTTTCAAACTTTGACCTGTGTCTCTAGGAGCCATACAGCTGGCTGCACCATCTAAGCCCTACCTCCTGAAAAAGGGGACTTCCCACTTATGTCTTCATCTGGACAGGAGTAGAGTCAGGATCAGGCTACACATCGTTCTGTCTGCACACCTACGGGCCAACTACGAATCCCTCAAAGGTTAATTCATCGCCATCATCTCTTCTCCAGCTACTGCAAGGCAGCAGCTCTTTATTCTGTATAACCAAGAACAAAATAGAAAAGGAAAGAAAGAAATAATCAGATAAGATTTCCATTCTTCCCATTTTGGGAACACCCATAACTTTCTGTAGCCTTACAGTGTTGGACAATAACCTTACTCCAGAAAGATATGAGAAAAATCTCATCCCTTCATACAGACTAGTGCTCAATATAAGCACAAATAAGAATTCCTGAAAGGACGAATTGCCCCAACTAGCTTTTAATGTGGCTTTTTATTTGAAGGGAAGACATTCCACTGTCCTACAGTTCCCAATCCTCTCCCCCATATTAGTAAGTTTTAGCTTTAGTACAACTAATGTATATCATCACAAAATAAAGAATTTGCTACCGCTCCTATCTTTCTGACTGTTTTTTTCCAATACACTTGATATGGCCATTGATTTTTCTGTCTATGATCATTCTATAATGTGCCAGAGGGAATTGATTCACCATTTCCTTGCCAGGAATAATCTTAGTGGGTGATAGGTATTGGTGTGAACGGGAATTAAATGAAAATTGGAACTATTTAATTGCTTCTAAACCAACCCTTGTGTACATACAAGGACATATGTAACCCTGTCCCCAGAGCACCCTCAAATCTCTAATTTTAAGTGTGTTAATAGCATTTCTGGATTAATTTTGATTTAATTAGCATTATTTTGTTTTACAACCAAAACAAATACTAATTTAGCACAATCTTTGAAGAGCCTTGATTCCTTTACACACATTTCTACACAAAGAAAAACAGACTCCATTTAGCCTAAATTTTCCAGCGTTTACATTGAAATGCCCCACTGATATTTAATGTAAAAAAGGGAATAATGCTGTTGGTTATGTTTACATTATATATTTTTTAACGACAGCTAATACTGTTCCCATGCTTAAATGTCAAAACATACTTAAACTTTAATTTTCAGCACAATATTTTAGTCAAAGATATTTTCACCCATTTCAGGAAAAGCATAGCATACACAGAGAGACTTCTTTCAAGTGAACAGTAGGGTTTTAACTGGTTCTGGTGAGTCTTAACCAATTAAACTGATAAGTTCTGTGTAACTTTTCTGGCCAGACTGTTAAGAGTAATTCAAGGAGTGCTCTATATGGATTTATTTTTTTTGCAATCAAACCATAATTGTTATGTAGCAAGTTTTTTAATGATAAAAGAGTAGGTTTTATTCGTGCTTTTTACACATAAATCCTGAAGCTTTTGGTTATTTTTTCCTTGTGTCAGTGTGAGCTTCCAATAACGTGAATGAAAGTTCAACTTTAGTAACGATAGAGTAATAAAAACTGGATCCGGATCTTAGGATTTGGCACATGGACACTAGATCTATTAAGTCATCTTGTCCATTCTCCTGCCAATGCAGAATTGTTCCCTTCAGCATAATCTCCAGTGCCTTATTCAGTCCAATTTTAAATGACTTGGGTTAAGCAGTTTCCATTACTTCACTTGCTTGAAGTATTACTTATTCCACAGACTAATATAATGCTTTTCAAGCTGCTTCATTCTCATGGATCACTTCCCAATCCCAACATTTCCCCCAGACAAACGAGTATGAGTAAGGGTAAGGAAAATGTGTGTAGAGTATAAAGGCCAAAAGGAAAAAGTGGCATGAAGTCCTTCCCCTCACTCCATTTTTTTTATGTCTTTCTCCTTGCTTCATATTTCTGAAGTCTGCCTCTTCACTCTTGCCAGTGAGACTTGGATCCAACTCCCTGAGAAACAGATCCGCTGTGAATTTTTCCCCATTTTTCTGCATGTGAATAATTCCAAAACAGTCTGTGAGGTTCCCTTCCCACCCCCCTCCCTGCCCCCCTGCTTCTCTGTTATATCCTATTATTTTTACTTTTCTTCTGTATTTTATTTATTTTTAGTAAGGCACTGACTTTTACCACTTATTGCTGACTCTTCATTATTCATTACATGTCACTTAACTCTTAAGGTATTATCCTGATTAGAAGGAAGTTTTCATAGAGGATCCATGGAATATATTTTTTGCAGGTGAATATGGGTGTGTGTAATAAAAATGACATTTTACAAATTATCAGGAATGCTAAAACCAACCAATTGTAACAGTAGACAAGATTGATGAAAAAATCATTGAGAAAGTGAACAAAGGTTTGTGGGCCCTGTTTTCTAGTATATCACATGTATACAGATAGCCCAGGCTTTAAATCACTGTGCATGCAAAATGAGGTTGAAATATTTGGTGTTGTAACTGAAATTCCATTCTCAGATCTTTGTTTCAGTTTTCAGCTATATGCACAGTAGATGTTGCAAGAACAAAGACTAAATTTGGCACTTTATTGAGATGTAGAAATTCAACAGCAGGAAATAATCTTCCTTGAAAGAAACCCTTATTTCCGTCCTCTTTTTTTTTTTATATATCCTTTAGTAGCTGATCACTTAAAACAGGTGCTGTAATTCATGATTGGACATTAAACATTTACGATGGATGGTGTCTGTGTTTAGAGACAACTTTATGTACCAGTGCTTGTAAGGCACTTCCTCTCAGGAATCAAATGGAAATAAGATCATATAACACTCTGGCAGATTATAGAATCAAATACTACAGCTGCTTGAATTATTCACTGGAATTCAGTTCATTTTCATATATGCAATTATTCAGAAATGAAACTTGATTCCTACAAATATGTTCTTTATATAGAAGTATTCAATAAAAGCAAAAAAAAGGATGCCACATGGGTACAAACACGTCTGGGTCTCATATGCTACCAGCGCTGCCCAGGTTTCTGGGATGTGACAGCCGTAGTTGAACTTCATCTGGAAGAAGTTTCCAGTGTTTCAAGAGGGAGAGCATGCCAGGGTCAGTCTTGCCACACTGGGAAGAAAGTGAGACAGGACTCAGGTAATGGTGATATGTGGTGTCTGCGCACCAAAAAGCCTTATTGCAGCTTCGTTTGACTAATTTGGGTTCTCAAACAGAAATTAACTGCTAACAATTCCCATCCATTCAATTCTGCTCCATGCAGAATGATTACTGTCGCAGGGACATAGTCACTTTCATGGTTAGCAAGCCATTTTGTTTACCAAGGTGTTCATATTTGCCTTCAAAATTATTAGCATCTTCAATTTCAGCAGTGTAGAGAAGAGAATCCCCACTCAGTCCAGACCACACTGTATCGAGTGCAAGCAGAAACAGATTTAATGACATGGGTGGAATGTGTTAGAGAGATCCATCCACAAGCACTGGCTGGATGGCATACACAACCGTCCCATGGTATGGTTGCATCCATGCGGCTGTGCAGTCCTTCTGTTTTCTCTGCTCAGATAAAGATGCTTGTGCGTTGGTAAAAGGTTACCTGTTTTGAGGAACTTGTAATGTAGAGAAAAAACAAACGCTTTACCAAGGCAAAGACGCATATGAACTTTGACAAGCATCCTGAAGCATACTGATTTTCTTCCATTGTGTGCAGCATCTGTGTACCCAGAGTGTGGTCTACAGAGACAGAACTGCAGTGAGATGCTTTGATAGCTAGACACATTATGGCTGTTGGGCACAACCTCTGCTCTTCGTGGTGCTGCCCTTAGTAACTAACTCCTTCCAGCTGATAGTCGTTATTCAGCAGCCACAATGAAACTTCAGCCCCTCCCCTGGGCACAGCAGAAGTAGCTTCAGCTGGCAGGAGTTGGGCCTCTTCTGCTTTTCTCTTCCAGAATGTGTAGGTGAGTACTTCTCTTTCCTGTCCTTACTTTGGGTAGATATAGCTTATATGAATATAAAATACCTGGGATGGAGAACAAAGAAAAACCTATATTCAAATGCCATGTCTGGTATATAAGTGAATATTTGTGATGAACTATGCAGAGAGCTAGATATACTTACACTGAGCAATAAAAACCCTGGTGCCAAACATCTGAGGTTTCTTTAATACATTTTTTTTTTTTTCACTTAAGTTGGATATTTAGAGAGTCTTTTACAATTTAGTCTCAATTCTGTCAGATTGGTAAACTCTTCCTTGTGCTACTTAGTACAAGAGACAGGCAGGACATCCATAAACCCAACATTTTTCCAACACATAATATAAATGATCTGCTATTCTAAGGACAAAAAGCAATGAAATAAAAAATGGGATATCACCCAAGAAAAGATTTGAGAAGAAAGTAGAACCTGGAAAAAGAGACAACACAGGAAAACAAGACACCATACAGAAGGTATATCATATAGGAAACATTACATCCTCCTTCTGAAGACAAATATTGTCAAACCCACTATTATCAAAACAAAAGCTTCTTTGACCATAATTGGTCATAAACACATAGAGTCCTTTTCAGACTAGCCCGGTGTTAAGCTAACATCTGGATTATTCTTATTTTTTCATCAAAACAGGTCTTTTCAGTGGTAAGTTTGCTCAGAAAACTTTTATATGCTGCCATTGCCTACAAGCTGCCATTTAGCAGGAGTATGTGCATGGGAGGAAGGGTGGGGAATGGGGCGGCAGCCAGGTCTGTCCCCATACTGGTATATTGCCATCACAATATGGATTGGTTAAGCATGGTATCAGAGCACAACTCATACTGAAATCTTCTATAAAGTCCTAAGTCATTTAATTGTCTAGAAGATGAGCCTGGAGAACAGGCTGTAAAGCATATTCTTATATACTACCAAATTATACAGGGTATTTCCATGACCTGGTCTTATTTTAGATGTTAGATTTGCACTTATCTGCCCCAGAATGAGGGTGAATCAAGCCAAGATTTTAAATATTATTAACTAGGCTGTAGTCAAATAATGTTATCCTCAGCTGAAGGAACTCAGTATGCAGGGCCTTAGCTTCCCATGATCTAGTTTGCTAACAGCTATTGACTGACAACTTATAGCACAAGCAGAGGAACTGGCAGAATTTCTTTGATAACTAAATGAAAAAAAAAAAAAATCATCTGATTAGGGTTATGTTGTTTACTGCTTTATTTTGCTGATTTTTGGTGTATTTTTTCCTATGTACTTCCTGTGAGTATAGAAGACATGAGCCAGGTCCTCTTTCAAGAATGTATGTGAGAAGCCTTTAAGAAAAAAAAAAAAAAAACAAACTAAAAACAAACAAACAAAAAACAACACACCAAAACCTTACCAACAATAACCTCCCAAATGTTTTCATACTAGGATCTGGAGTGCTGTAAAACCACTATGCAGAGCTCTAGCTAGAAGCCCACTACTGAGCCATATACTGAAAAGAAGCTGAAGAATATCTTTACTTTTTAGGTGGCAGAGTGCTTTCACAAAATCCTGGAGTACTAAATGTGTAGTGATCTTTGTTGTGATGCACAAAATTGATTCAGAGTATAGAAAAGATGGCAGGAAGTGGTAGCAGACAAAAAAGCATTTTAAGTTCTGCTAGACTCTTGGAGCAGAAGGGTCTTAGGATTCTTCTTCTCACTAAGGGAAAATTAGACCTCTTTGGATCAGAAATACACAAGTCATCCTTGCCTTGATGTATTCTCCAGAATCTGAAGATGTGTACTTTGAGAAGGCTTTTTAAATATCCCACCTGAGCTGATAGAGAATTTGAGTGGCTGTTAAAAGTTGTGGAGGTGATATAATACATTTGTTTTACTGGCCTGAAAGGACAGCGTACTTTAGCAAAGCATTTGCTGTCACCAAAGCCGAGCTACGTTACTGATGGCCGCTGTGCTTGTGGCTTGCAATGGAGGATTCTGTGCTATGGGCAGGAGGTTTAAAGAACAAACAGGAACCTTTGTTTCCCCTCATTTAGGGAAAAGAAAACAAGGCAGAAGGAGGAATGGTGAGCAGCTGCCTGAAAGCTGCTTTGTTTCAGCTTCATTATGACATGATTCCTGAATTGTTTTTTTAGTAAAATATTTAATATCTTGGAAGAAATCACAGAGCTATAGCTGTAGTAAGCATATTTATTTAGAATTTATGCTGTCTCTTGACTAGAGACAGTGGTGTAAATTCGATTAAGTGGATGCTGTATTCTTTGAAACAGAGCACTGAAATCTGATATTGAACCTAGAAGTGGAATTAACAGTGAATATGATAAGGCAAATGCATGGTTGTCAAAGTTTGCTTACCACCTATTTCATCATTTGGAGAGCAAAGAAATCATGACAGTACAACACACTGGCAGCATGCGAATCTGTCTCATTTAACATCATGCTATTGTCAGTTGCAAGAGCAGTTACTCAGTTTGGTGCTCTCCACTGAATATCCAGGATCATTTGAAGTTGGTGGAAATGTGCTTTGTAGCATCTGCTTTTTACATTGTGGTGTTCTGCGGCCCTGAAAACAGATGTCTGAAATAGATTATTGTGCTTTTCTTCAAATATTATACGGCACCGGTATGTGCAGAGCACAAAGAATTACCTCAACAGCATTGTGTAGGTCTTTGTCTTTAGTTTATGGTTTCTGTGGTCTATTGTATGCAAACCTTTTTACGGGACTGGGAAGGGATGGTAGCCTAAATAAAGTTAAACACTGTACTATGCAAAACTTTCAGGGCTCTCCTGTTCTGTAAATGGACACACTGAAGACTCAAAATAGAAAGCCTTTGGAAATAAACATTTTCATTAAGTAATATTGACACAGAGAAGTATTTTGCACTAGATCACAGATGATGTTTGGATTTGGTGCTGTCAATTACAGGACTAATTTTCCCAGGGGACACAGAAAGTGTTCTCTTCATTCTCTCACATTTTAAAATTACAGTGGGGAAAGCTTAGCTATTTTTATCTCCTTGTCTCCCAGTTCCTGCATCACTTTCTTCTGTGAAAGACAGTGGAAGTTAGAGTCAAGTACCAGTGTGGCTACAATCCAAAAAGCATGAGATGCTTCCAAGAGAAATGAGTGACATATTATGTTTTGTTCAGACATCTGTACCATTGTTGAGTATAATATATTCTTGTCTTCATGCCTAAAGAACCATGCCAGCAGCAAGACCTTATAATGAATAAAGAAGTATGTTATTTCCCCATGGGCAAATGCTAATCCAATGCATCTAATTTACAGCTTGATTTAATGGTCAGATCACCATTAGAGATTCGAAGTATTGTAATAACATGGAACCAACCAATAGAATCATAGAATGGTTTGGGTTGGAAGGGACCTTAAAAGATCATCTAGTTCCAACCCCCCTGCCATAGGCGGGGACATGTTCCAGCCAGGATGGAAGTGCTTCCACCATTTATAAGCCAGAATGTGAGTGCTTATATAAACCCACTGAATGTCAGAATGCAGTGGAAATTGGGTGCTAAGGACAAGGTTCTCAAAGATACAAGAGAGCATGTCTGAAATTCCCAGTAAAGGAGCTACACAGGGTTATTTGAAAGGCACTGGAGAGCAGAAGTCTATGGACTCATTCCTTTGGTTTGCCCTTTCCCAGGAGTTTATTGGTAGCCGGGGAGTAATGCAGCTGTTTGGTTGCCTGCTCTCATCTGATGAACCTCATGTTGATACATCTTTAAATGAAGAGATTGGAATGTGCAGAATTTTCATAGCCTGTCACTTTGCTAGAAGATGATATACATAAATTTGAAGTTTTATAGATTAGGAAATGGTTTTCTTCAGGCATCCTGTACTTTGGGAGTGATCTAAACATTGAGCTATATAACAAATATAACATTTCCTCTCACAGTAAGGATTTTTAAGATGTCCTTGGCTCTGTGCCTTATGAGGAGTTCAGTCTTGTGCCACATTAAGAATTTTAGAAAACAATGCTGAGTTAAAGTGGCTTGTGAGTTCAGGTACAAATAGATTCTGTGTGGCTCAGCCATGATAAGATAGTGGCATTTTGGGAAAGGCCCATTTACAAAACTTCAGGAGTGTAAGAACTTGCTTATTCAAGTTGTCGGTACTTTAGCTCTTCTTAAATCCTACTGAAAGTATCATAGGTTGCATTCAGCAAAAGGTTATGGAATTTCTTGTGTGGAAACTTGGAGATTGTTTCTTCCTTAGTGCCATCTAAGCCTGGAATTGTGTTCAGGTGGCCTCTTGCCATAGAGTAATTTTTCCATGTGGCTAGAATTTTGGTTGTCTGTATTGCTGCATCTGCCTAACTCTGAGCAGATGGGTACTCATCTTCCTCCAGAGCTTCCTGAGAAGTATCAAATAATATTAAAATCATCTCTTCTGAAAGGCTCAGCATGGCAGGCCTGCATATAGGACCCTATATTTTAGAGTGTTCTCCCACTCGGAAGCACCCATGTACTATACTCACCTCCCCTGAAGGGGTTTATCGCTTCCCACCACATTATGGAGTCATCTGGATGGGAATACTTCCCCCTGTCTTCTCTTTGTTCTTGTCTACTAAGTGCAGTGAAAGAAACTGTAAGCAATGTTGTAAGCTTCATTAGTATAAGGAGACACTTTGCCTCAACATGTCTTCTTTTTCTACCTGAAAACTTTGTCTGGAGCAATCCAGGAATCCCAGACGTGTCTTTTGCTTGTGCATGTGAAATCATGTACAAATCAGCTGTCTAGGGCAAATACAGTATGTTGAAAGCTTCTTGGAAGCATCTGGCCTACTGTGCATGCACACATTTCTTGCATGGGAAAGGCAAGGCAGCAGACTGATGTACATGCAACAAATGTGTGAGCATATGCAAATACTTCTAAGTTAGGCACGTTAATGTTCCGGGCTTATGATCGCCCGTGCCCAGAGCTGTGACTGACACCAAAGCTCCAGTGAGAGTGAAAGGGCTCCTGTCAGTGTGTAACTTCTTGGCTGATACTGGGTGAGCTGTGCGCACAGGACCTTTCCTGTCCCTTTCTAAAGAGCCCAGTGCCTACACTGGATCTAGCCCTAGATTCCCACCTGCACTTCCAGGTACTTTTTTTCATAAATATCTCTGAAAAGCTAGTCTCAATCCCTTTACAAGCTCTGATGAAATCCCATGCTATGTAAAGACCTGAGGCAAAGTGGTTTGACTTGCATTTCTACTGAAAGTGAGAGTGGCAGTCCATTGCACAGAATCTCTAGAAGATCACACCACCTTTATTTAGGCGCTTTAATAGGAAATAAGGTTTCAAATTTTGGACATCACAAGTTTAATGTTGTTGTCAGAGTTTGTGTGCATATTGCAGAACTTGTGGGTAAAACATTGGATAGAAACTCCTCTTTTTTTTTTTTTTTATCCCCTAGTTGTCTTAGAAATCATGTTTCATTAGAGCAGTGCAAAATGTTCACAATGAAACACCAGACCACACAAAAGTCACCTGGTGTGGAGTTTTGTTACAAACTAGTAACGCAAACCATATTTATCAAAAGATTTGCTTAGCACTGTGGAACTCCTGAATGACCTGAACTCAATTTTAAGCATATATGGTGTGTGGCTTTGGATCAGAATCATGAAAAATTCATAGCTCTGCATGGTTTTGATGTGAGGTGTGAATAAACACCAGGTGAAGCACAGCAATTTCAATTGAGTTTCAATTTGATCAGGATCCGTTCCTCACCCGGTGTTAATCGGTATAGCTCCATTGAGTTCAGTATTTTGCTCTATTGTGGGGCTACACCAATTTACTCTAGCTGAGGAGCTGATTGAAATTTTCAGTTTGCTTGAACCTGAAAGTCAAAGTCTAACTCAGTGGGTGTGAAACTATTTGGATCAAAATGAAAGAAAATGTTTGAACAAATGCTCGTGAAGTAAAACTAGTTCTATATTTTGCAGCTGTAAGGTCGCAGCCCTGAAATATGTATTCCTAATGATATAACCATAACTTAAAATACACCATTACTTTTTTTGCTAACCAGTAAGATTACTTTTGCTAAAACTACCTTGTGATATAACTATAAAAGAAAAATGGTATTTCTACTCAAGTGCTATAATAATCCCAAATCAAACAGGTTTTGGAGATAGCAAGAAAACTCAAGACCTTGAGTGGAAAGGAATGCCTAGGAAACCTGTATTTTGTTTTTGTGCTTATACTTTTAATATCTAACTGTAAAGGCAACAAAGGCATGCAAGTACTACACAGGACTATAAAGATAATCCTAAAAATAATCTTTTCCAGGGTAGTCCTGGAAAAAACTGAGAAGTGACATCTTTAACTTACATTTCACTTCTGCTTCCTTTGTTTATTGTTTCCTTTCCAAGGATTCCATCAATTCAGACAACAACTTTCCATTGACTTGCTCTTTTCCTTGAATATACTAAATACAGAGATCTGGTAACGCAATGGGCTGTATCTCTGAAAACTTGCTAGTGTTTTCCACAGAAACAGAAGGGTGATATTGTGTGTCTGTTATTAAGGATGACCGTGGCTTCACTGGCTGCATCCATATAAGTCAAGGGAATGTTCTGGGGTGCTGGGATTTGGTCAACTATTCTGTTAGTTTGTTACAGGTGCACCAGCATGGTTTTAGACCTGGGCTGCTTAGCCCTGCCAGGCGATTTCTGGGCACGGGGCAGCAGTCGGCATGTACCAGTGACCATTTCAAAACATTTGCTGCATGCAGCCCCCCTGATCACAGGGTGAGAAAACTTAATAATATGGTTATGGTCCTTTCATGAATGGGTGGTCTAGGTCACTTAAAAAAAAAAAATCACCATCAAAGATGTTAGGGAAAAAAGAATGATTTTAATATGAATTAAAAAAAAAACCCAAACCCAAGACTTAATGGAATTCAGTGTCCAAAACATGGCAGTTGTTTACAGCAGCCAGGATCATTCTGACATGTTTAAATTACTATTGTAGATATAGCCATTGTGCCTCATTCTTGGCCTGCCAGCCATTTCAGGTTTTTTTGCTCTTTTTTCAGATTCTTATGTTTGTTTTAGGCTTGTTTTATTTATCTAATAACTTCTGGTCACCACATGGCATAAGCAGCGTCCGTTCAGATGTGTTGTTGTGTATGTTTGTTGCACTTGTTAGTAAGACAAATTTTAGGGTGTACTTGTGTCTCTTGGAATCTGCCAAGAAAAAGAGAAAAAAAAGCAAACCCCTCTCAAGAGGCTAATGCTTCTAGCCTTTCATACAGACTAATTCAGATGGTTTTGCAGTATGCTATAAGAGAAAAATGAAGGTGGGTTTCTAGTATGAAAAGAATCCTCTTGGCAAATGTGTTAAAACTAAGAAAGGCTGATGAGGAAATCTATTTTTCTCAGTGGAACAAGTGAAAGCTCTGTTAGGACTGACACTGGTAAAACACGCTATAGCTGCTTTCTTACTTTGTCGTTGTTTACATTCTTTTTCTCATTCTTCAGGTATAAAAGTGTTTAATGTCTTATGTGCTGAATCTTTAACAATTTCTTATGTCATTGTTTTTTCTTATTAGTAAGTAACAGGAAAAATGTATACAAGTATCAAAGCTTTTATGGAAAGTGTAGAAATAAATACCAAAAACTTCCCACAAATTTTGAAATCCAAACTGTGTCTTGGCTTTACAAATGACTTGTGGAGAACTATTTATTTTTCTAAAATAAACAACTAACAGAATTTACCAAAACTGTACTGTTTTATGGCAAATGAAGGGGGGAGAGGCAGGGGGAGGAATTTCACTAGAATGACTTTCCATGCGCATATTCAATTTGGTCACTTTTCATTGGAAAAATAATAGTCAACTCTTTCCAGAGAATGTGTCCATTACAAAATTGAGAAGATCTTGTCACAGACACTGCCTGTGCAGTGAGAAATACCCTTTAAACTGAGTGAAGAGTTGAGATGATGATGAGCTAGGGGAGTGTCTTGGTGTGGGATCACTTCCAGGCGTAGGACTTCTTCTGTTTTGCCCCTATCTGAGTACACATTAGGAAAAAGTAGCATGCTCCCTTTCCTCCCTATTTATTAATCCTGTTCATCCCTGGCAACACTGCTGCTGCATGTCATGATTGTTAAGCTGCAGTAGGTTAGATAAATAGGTCTGAATGTTGTAAGTTTGAGAAAGAAGTCTGCTGTAAGGCTGGGAAGCCTCAACTCTGCTCCCCAGAGTGGGTGAAGGAGGGAGAACTGGATCCTGTAGAGAGGAGTGGAATTAAAAAGTGAGCTTTAAAGGGTACAAAGAGTGTCGAGAAGAATCCCCCAAGACATCCCTTTAGAAAAGAAACCACTGGAGAGGAGAGATGATCCAGTGGTTGACGAAAGGTCCAGGCTGAGAGCTGGGAAATCTACAGCAGCCTGAAGTACTTCTTGAAAGGTTGGCTGCTTGCCTTTCTGCCTGTTTAGGGTGGTGAGGTTTAGGCCCCAGACCTGTCAAATTCTGTATTCAGCTCTGCGTTGTTTTGTGAGTTGGGACATGGAGTTCTGACTCAGTGCCAAAGGCCTGTACGCTCTGCACCTTTTGAAATATTTGAGGTATTGTCAGGCATTGTAAACTTGTTCTCGACGTGTGTTCATACAGAGCTATTCTTGCTAGCATTCCATACAAAAATATCATTTTAAGAGGTGTTGTGAAAAAGATCACTGGCTGAAAAGTTAATTTCCTGCCCAAATGGATGATGCCTGCAAGGTAAAATAAATGTATTTAAAGAAATCGGCTATCTAAATCAGCCTATTTCAAAAAGAGTTTATTTTTGTCAATAAGGCAGAATCTTGTGAATCTGCACACTTCATAATTTGCACCTAAGGTTGGCAGTTCTTCCCCACTTTTTGGCAATGATTTAATAGCAGAGAGCTGTAGCAAGGGTTCAGATTACTAGGATTATATTATATTACACAATATGCTGCTGTATATTTACAGAAGAACACTATTAATTTGTATTAATATAAACCCCCCCACCACAAATTACTGCTACTTTGGGGGGATGGTGTGTGGGTGTTTTTTTTTTTTTTTTTTTTTTTTTTTTTTTTTTTTTTTTTTTTTTGGTTTTTTTTAATGCCACAGCAAGGACCACATTTCAACCCAGCATCCTGAACAAGTAGTGAAGTGGTATGACGGTGGAAGTGTGGAAGGGACCATATGTGAGAAATCTTCCTTTTAGATCCAGAGGAGGACAACGTTTTCCTCTGTGCTGTTGGATTAATAGTCAGGAGACCTGTGTTCTGCTCTGGAATCAGGAATTGATTTGCTGTGTGACTAAGTAACACCTTTCTTACTCAGTGCTACAACAGCCTGTGAAATGATAAGACTTTGATACCCTTTGCTTTAAATTCTTGTGTACAGTTTGTATGAGATAGCATTATTTGCTCTTAAAATGCATGCGACGATTGCACACAAAGCAGTTTGGCTGAAATCACTGAAACCTGGAGTGGCTTAAAATGCCTGGTGTAAAAGGAATGAGAATTTGGTTTTTGTATCTGAAAGACTGTCTACGTGGAATTTGAGGCCACATCCAAGTTAAGTTGTATAGAAAACAGTTGTCTTCAGTTAAAACAAAGTGGTTCTTGAATACAGAGTCAGTTGGGAAACATCTTTGTTCATCTGGACAATGATTAAGAATAGAAAAATACAGAGCCTGGTCATATATTATAGTCCCAAATTTTAATGAGCAGATGATATTTATTCCATCTGAAAAGGTGTTTCTGGCTTATTAAATAATTAAAATTTCGGCTTGGCATTATCTGAGCTTTTACAGCAAACCTGACGTTGTGTTATATAGGATTTTAAATGGGATTACTATGAAATAGAGAGCAACTAATTAAAAGATGGCAGGTTTCCAGTTGGTTACCTGCTGCGTGTTACTGTCCCCAGAGAGAGCAGAGCAACACAATCCTCTGCTCTGGGATGTACAGAATGTTCTGTGGTGTTCGAGTCAGGCGCTCTATGGAAACTTAGCAGGATCTTGCATCCTCAGTGCTTTTCATGTGCTCTAGCTGGGGAAACCTGCCAGAAAGCCAAACCAAACATTTTTATGGGTTTCCTCAGGCCCTACATCCACATCTTGTTAAAAAATTAAAGCACACAATCATGGGTGGGTCTGTTGAAGCAAGCAGGCACTATTATTCCAGGTTTTCAAGGTTGTTTTTCAGCCTATGGATCCAGTCAATTAAGGAAGAGCACGTCTAAACTCTTCTCTGAAATTTCTCATGAAAAACCCCAGTCCAGGAACACATTCCAAATACTGCTCAGCAATTGCAATGAGATTGTGCTAGAAGCATGAGTATCATGGAAATTTAGCAGTTTAAATTTGGTTGATGAAACATTTTCAGATGAAAACATCCAATAATACCCTTGTTCCTCATGTTGTTCCCACTGTTTGAATTCATAATATACTTAGAACAAAGTATTGTCAGAATTTTTTTGATCATTATGGCTAGATAGGAATTGAAATCCAACAACTGATGTGTCAGCTGTGGCAGCCTGGAGTTCAGTGCAGGTTAGCCCCCTAAATATTTGCCCGAATTTTTAGATTGTTTTCAGTCCGCACTTTGCTGTGCTAAGGCTGTAAGTTTATCATCACTTGACCAGCTAGTTGCAGCTTGTGCACACATCCTCAAACAAGCTTTAAATTGTATTTTTTGGCTGCCCTATAGACATGTCTTTAACCCCTGCATAGCAATGCTAGACAGTAAGTTTCTTTTCTGATGCAATTTTATTTAATTCTTTCTGCATCCTCATCTTTGATCTAGAAAGATCATCTTGGCTGGATAGGAAGGTAGTTCAGGCTGTATATTTAGTACATGTTATAAAAATTAGTCCTAAACCTTTTAAGACATATGCATAGCTAAGAGTAATTAAAGGGATTTTATTTCTGTAACCTTTTAAGAGATTAAACAGTAGATGCCAATTGTGCCAAAATGTTTTTCTAGTACAAACTCTGCAGGAGCCAAGAAATACAAGACATCTTCAGCCAGAGGCATTGCCAAGTGCGAGCATTCGAAATAAATCTGTGATGTGATTGGGTTGCATGGCACCATTTAATCTGAGGGCAAATTTGCAGAATTTCCTGGCTAAAATCCCTGAACTACATAGTTCTGTGACACGAATCTCTGACATTGCTCCATGCTGGGGTTTGAAACCCTATTATTTTTTGGGGTGAATGAGGAGAAAGGGTGGCTTCTATTCCTTTTTTTACCTAAGTGCCTTCTGTACCTAAATATCACATAGCTTTACAATTTTATGATTAAATTAAATCTTTACACTCTTACTGTCTTATACTGTGTTTTCCACATGCTTACCTTTTTTGACTTGTGAGTCATGGACATCCTTAAAAGATATAAATCTCACACCCGCAATTTACTTGCATATATTACTTAAAGAAGGATCTCATAATATTTAAAGTACATATATAAACAGTGGGAGGGGGAATAAAGTGGTTTGGTTTTATTTCTGCATTGGTAGGAGTGGAGATGGTCAATCTTGTTCTAAAAGTCAGTGTCTCTAAAACATGCTTTATACTATGGGCTGAGCTCTGCCCATGTGAATGCCTTAGAGCCCTCAGTTAGCAACTACCTAGAGGCTCCTGGAAATGTTGAAGTCTCATTTTATTCCTTCAAAGTGGAAAAAGGAGCCTGGCCCAAATTAAGCTAGGAGTGCTGTTCCCAAGGCATACCAAGCTTTATGGGACTTCAAGCACTGTATTTCAAACGCTTAATTCAGAAGTATAGGGGAAAGCAATTGCCACTATATTATACCTCTTTTTCTGAACAATTCAGTATGTTTTCTTTTTGTGTAAATGTGATGCAGCTGGTTCTAGTACCTTATTTACAGTACATATCCTTTTTGGTAAACTAAGGACTTATTGAGGCAGTACAGTAATAATGTGTTAAAGGATTTAATCCACTTTTTGAACAGTTACTAATCATGTATTTGGATGAATGAAGGAATGATCTGAGATTTTGTAGGACAAAATCTTAGGAATGCAAAAGATCAGAAATAAGCCAGTGTTTATATTTTGAATCCACTGCTTATGAAAGAATTGTGGGTTTTTAAGGAATCCTGAATTTGCTTGAATTCAGCAAAGTAACATCTAAGGGTTCTCCTGTGATGAATTTCTTCAAGAGTTCAAATGAAAACACAGAACTTTCAGCCAGAACATATTGCTTAAATTCAATTAATTAATTAGACACAGAAAAATGTTAAAATGTATGGAATGAGAATGACTTTCTTCCCTTTTTAACAATGTTAAGAAAATGGACTTGTGTTTTGCTTTCTATCATTCATGCCATCTGTTTAAAACATAATGTTATCCTGATTGGCTTTTTTCTGCATGTGTATTAAACAATATTCCGTAGTAGAGATGATGGCTGTTACAGTCTATTTTCTTCAAAGTGATTTCCTGTATATATTCCATCATGCAGAATGAAGTAAACTTGAAAGAAGATGCTTCTAGAACCCTTTACTGTAAATCTGCTTAACTATAGCCATATTCATTTATATATCATAGAATCGTTTGGGTTGGAAGGGACCTTAAAGACCATCTAGTTCCACCCCCCCTGCCATGGGCAGGGACACCTTGCACTAGACCAGGGTGCTCAAAGCCTCATCCAGCCTGGCCTTGAAGACATCCAGGGATGGGGCAACCACAGCTTCTCTGGGCACCCTGTTCCAGTGCCTCACCCCCCTCTCCAGGAAGAATTTTTTCCTGACATCTAATCTAAATCTACTCACTTTCAATTTAAACCCATTCCCTCTTGTCCTGTCACTACAGGCCCCTGTAAAAAGTCCCCGCCAGCTTCCTTGTAGGCCCCCTCAGGTACTGGAAGGTGCTATAAGGTCTCCCCAGAGCCTTCTCTTCTCCAGGCTGAATAAGCCCAACTCTCTCAGCCTGGCCCCATAGGAGAGGGGCTCCAGCCCTCTGAGCATCTTCATGGTCTCCTCTGGACTTGCTCCAACTGGTCTATATCCTTCTGATGGTGAGGTGTCTACAGCTGGACACAGCACTCCAGGTGGGGTCTCACCAGAGCAGAGTACAGGGGCAGAATCACCTCCCTCGACCTGCTGGCCACAATTCTCTGGATACAGCCCAGGATACGGTTGGCTTTCTGGGCTGCCAGCCCACACTGACGGCTCATGTTCAGCTTTTTGTCCACCACGTTAAATTACCTGAGAAACTTGTTTGTTAGAGGACTTTAAGTAGAAAACTGATGTTAGCTTACGAGGAGCCTTTTAAGGAGACCAAAAGTGTATAAAATAAAAACTTGAACGCTTAATTCAGTACTTTTTCAGTTACACTAGTATCACACCCTGCTGTTGAGTTCACCTTTGTTTTAGACTAGTCAAGCACTCTTTTAGATAGTCAGAGGACAGTTTTAGTCCTCAGATTTAAAGACCTTATGAGAGAGTGCCTTTTGACAGGTTAAAATTACTGACAGGTAAAGGACTTTTAACTGGGTCAGATGGCAAGGTGACATCCTCTGCTTTGCAAGGCTGCATGCTTACCCCATAGATAATGGTCAGCCTATTTATTCTTTCCCCCCTGCTTCTAATTTACAGAAGACTTCACTATCACAGTGAAAAAGCTGTGTAATATATCTTTTCTCCTCAGAGATCTTGCTGGGTCTCTAGAACCAAGAATTGTTTCCAGCCAGGCATTTGTCCTTCCAGGTGAATTTATCAAGCAGAAACATTGGAAAAGAAGTGAAGTCTTGAGTTATCTGTTCAAGTTCTTTATTAAGAACCATATATTTTCATAGTTTGTTAAGATTTTCTGAAGAGTAGTTATGGGTTTATGCCTCTTTATGCTGAAACAGACCTTCCATCAGAAGGTTATTGCTGTAATGGCTAGACACCATCTTTCAGTTTCCAGCCTCAAGTAATTTATGACCAGTGCTTGCTGACTTATTATTGTGCCAGCCCTGTCTGTTGGCTTATATAACTGTTTTGCTTTCCTGATGCTTACTCGCCCACCCCAAATTAATTTTATAAGGCTATGCCAGCAGAACTTACTTAGTTTCCTCTCACATGATAGGTGATTAATTCCTCTGGCTATTCTAGTATGCCATCTCTACACCTGTTCTAGCGATGAATTCATTTTCCTTGAACACGTGTTATATGCAGTATTGCAGATGGGGTCTCCCAAAGGTTGCACAGTTGGACACTAAGAATTTGCTACTCTTCCTCTAGTGTTACCTTAACAAATAATTGAATTTTCAGTCTCCTGCAATCACCTGGTAGTTCTAGAGCAGACTACTGAGTCTTTTCCAAATAAAGAGTTTTAGTTCTTAGCCTTCAATGCATGGGGGTGTGTGTGTGTGTTTTTTTTGTCTTGGTATTGTTGTGTGGTTCCCCGCCCCACCCCCCCCCACTACTGAGCGTCATCTCATTTCAGTTCACAAATATCCAGTTTTTTCAGTGAGTGGGTTTTCTTTGTCCTCTTGTATGACGGTGTATGCTTTTTTATGTCACCTGCAGACTTCATCACTGTATTCCCATGTTCTAGAGACAGGGTATTAATCAAAATAGTAAACAAAATCAATCATCTGTGAAACTGTTTGCAACCTCACCTCCAGCCTGATCCTTTCCTTCAATTTTACATACTAATCTCTCCATTTTTATGTGTTTTGCTTCATGCTAACATACGCTTCATGTAGAGACTGTACTCTATTACTGGTCCTGAGAACAGAATCCGGATTAGCATCTTTCTCCATGGTAGATGTCTAGCAAATAACTGAAAAACCCATTAGCAGACTTTTTGTCTTTTTAATTATGCCTAGTGTTAAGTAGTGCATCGGTTTTCCTATTAGCTGTAGTAGCAGAGGTGAGGTCAGCCTTCATGCTGGGCTGGCTTTGGTTTTGGGATGGGGATTTCATTGGTTTACCCATAAATAATTTGGGGTTTGTGTTTTTAAAATTGTTGGTTTATTTAGCACACTAAGTGAGAAAAAATTCAAAACACATCTTCTAATTAAAATTATGCTGAGGATCTCAACAATATACAGATGTTCCACATTTTGGTCATGTATCATCCCAGATTTTGATGGATAGCATAACACTGAGTTAAACTGGAAGACTGAGAATATCTTGCCCTGTACTATCAGAGAAAATAAGTCCAGGGTAAATTGTGTTTTCCTTACTCTGAATACAATTTTGTTGTTGTTGGTTGGTTGCTAACAGTGTGAATTCAAAAGTTCAGGCAGGAGTGCATAGAGATCCTCGCTGAATGGCAGTTTAATGGAAAACCTCCAGAATTTGGAATATTGCCTCTATCACACCCATAGTGAGTCTGGTTTCTTTTATGGCTGTGTGTGTCAGAGCATGCAAACAGCTAGCTGGCTACCCAGAACCACACTGATAAAAGCATCAAAATGAGGTCCAGCATCTGAAAACATAAAATATCTTATTAGATTGTTCTTCACCTCTGGATTCCAGCACAGTGTCTATTGCTCTCTTTATTAGTATCTTAGGCAGCTCAAGCAATGCAATCAGTGCTATTCTTTGCTTCATCTAAACTCAGTCATAATATCTGGGAGAGTTTCATACTGGAATCCCATCTACAACCAAGTTACACCTCATGTGGGCCAATGTTCTCAATCCTTCACACACATAAACCAGCCAGTGGCTCCTCTCACTGGCACAAATAATATTTCCCACCAGGGCAATGGGTCTTTCAAACTTTGCTCACCGTTCTGAATGCACATTAACATTTGGATTGAGGCAGCTAGATCTGAGCAGGCTCCGGGGCCCATTAAACTTCATCATCTTGAAGTTCACTGGCATAATTGTTATTTACAAAACCCCCACACTTAAATTAAGCACACATTCCACATGACTAAGTATAACTTTCATCACCATGAGTATTTCCATATTCAAAAAATGTGAACGTATATTTGATTTGTGCTTTATGAAAGAAACTATTATGCAAAATTTCCATTTTGGTTGAGTAAGACCTGTTTAATTTGTTACTTCTCTGAGGATTAATTACAGAAAGAGAAATAATAATGACAAATGGAAGAATTTATTTATCTAGATTGATTTAAAGTATACAGGTTCATAGAGCTGGCCATTAGTCTGAACTGGTACTAAAGGGAAAAAAAAACCTTTCTGGTGGGTCTGGTTAAACTTGGTATGTCTAGGAAACTGTAGCTAAGATCAGTAGACAAAGTTAAAGAATTAAATAACTGATGCAATTTTTAGAATAGCCGTGTCTGGTATACACAGGATTTGGAGCTTTTGAAAGATATTCTGACCTTCACACAAGCACTTTGGTATTTAAAAACAAGATAAGGGCATGTTTCTATCCATAACAGTTGTGGTTTTGAATAAAAATCAGGTTTACGTTGGATGTTACTGCCTGAATTCTTAAGGGAGATTTTTTTGGGTGTGATTTCCATGGATTTAGTTGAAAAACACTTAGGTATGATTTATTTATATTGTTAGTAATAATTAAACACAACAATGTTTTTACTCACATCTTTACATTCTATCCCCACCTGGCAAACTGGGTTCAGTTCTGGTCACCTTCCTGTTAACCTCTTCCCTTGAAAACTGATTATTAATTCTGACTCTTTGTTTTTTGTTTCTTAGCCTGTTTCTAATTCATGGAAGTATTTTACCTCTCACCCCAATTTAGTTGCCGTAAGGGTTTTTATGCAATAAAACAAATGCCACTTTAGTAAAAAGGACTTGTGAAAGACTCTTAAAGGGACCTTATCAAGCACTTTAATCCTTTTTTAAAAAATCTTTTGAAGGAAAAGAACTAATATAAAAACATATTTAAAATATAAATTTAGAAAATAATGAGACAATGAAAATACTAATATTGCTCTGTTGTTTTGGAAACATAACTACAATAGTTCTGAAGTAGTATGTGAAAGCCTGAAGGTGAAAGAGAAAATGAATCTGACTAAACTCTGGGAGCCCAGCCAACCACTGATTGCAAGGAGTTTAGATCTAAGGGGGAGTTAGGTGCTGAGTGGACATACTAAACATAGTGATTAGGAAAGGAAAGAATTAATAAATACAGAACATTCATAAAATGAACCTTCAAGGTGATGGTTAGTGCAAAAAGGAAGGTTATTTGGCCAGCAGAATTCCTAGTCATTTACACATTCCAGTAAGTGAAAAGATATCAGATGGAAAAATTCAACATGACTTCTAAAGCATCCTAGATATTTGCAATATTCACAATATTCCTATTTATAAACAAGGAGGATGAAAGTCGCATATTAAATGTAGTTTGACATCTGACTGAAGACATAGCACTTTTGCATGTCAGCTGGTATTCCTGGATGCCAAAAAAATTGGATTTCCTATGGCACAGGAACTTGGAACAACATGAAAGTCAAGGTTTTTGAACAGCAGTCAATCTAGAGACAGAAAGTGACATCAGTCAACATGAAGTGGCATAAAGAAAGCAAAAGGAAAAGTAAGAGGGAGCCATTTTGTGTTCATACTCCCAACAGGTACAGCTACATTGACAAGATGAAGGAGAATGAGACAAAACAGAGACTAGCTGAAGTCGTCAGCCCATGTATTGACAGTGAGCCAAATCCTGAAGGTGACTCATTATGAAGACGTAAACAATCCTGGTCGGTGACTCAGTGGTGAGGAAGCTTGGCTGAGACATCTGTAGTCCATATAAAGAAAACAGGATGATGAGGTTTCTCTGGGGTATGGTAAGATAAACTATGGGACAATAATATTGCACGTGCCTATGATAGCCTGTAGAAAGTTGGGACATTCTTACCCTTTATAGCTCATGGAGGAATGTACATATCACCAACAAAGGAAGCTTTGATTGGCATTTGCCTAGGGAATCTGAGAGGAGTGCTGGAAATGGATATAGTGTGAATCTTCTGAGAGTCTGTGGAGGAAGGAAGAGGGTCGGTGATGAATATCATCATGTAGGGAGTGAATAATGCAATGCAGAGAATATTACGCAGTTTGGTCAGTTAATTTGTTACGGCTTAAAAATCACCATCTGTATAGAAAGTCCATCTCCTTTCCAATTTTAAAAACTGGCAGTATTGTGCCCGTGGGGATCTTAGCAAAACAAAGTATGGAAAGAACATAGATTTTTCTGGGAGTTATGCTCCATAGGTGATGGAGATAGTTTTAAATAGAAGGTGAAGGTTATGCATCTATATACGGCTTGCAGAAGCATGCTCGACATGAAAACACTATAATAACAATTAGCTTTTTAGCTTGGGATCTAAAATAGAAATGGTATAGAATGAATTCTGGAATAATTAGAAAGCAAACATACTGCACGCTGGTTTAGTCTGCAACAAAGGACAAAGCAGTAGATGAATAGTTTTTAAAACTGCTTAAAATGTTTATGAAATGTATGGAAGCGAAACCCTTCAGCTAGTGATATGGAAATGGAAAATCTTGGGATCAGTGACAGCAGGCAAAGCTGTAGATTGGTTCTTGTCACTATTTATAGACCCAGGATTGAAGCAAGACCCCATTTTGATAGATGCTGTGGAAATGCACAACAGATCAAAGAACTTAAGAGCATTCTATGATTTACAGGTGAACACAACTGAGTAAGAGTTTGGCAGCACTGTGAAGACTAAGAAACATATAACATCAAAGATGTTCTGCATTAGACCAAGAAGTACCTCGCACTCAGCAAAGAGACACCAATTTTTGAGTGTTTTGAGAATTATCAGGTCATATTCTTTGGTTCTGCAGGCTTTTACTTGTTTTCTCTCCCTAGCCATCTCTCTTCTAGAGAGATACTTCTTCACCTTTCACTACTCTTATTTTTTTGAAAGGTTCCTCACATTATTGCAATTCTACTACAAACATTACTTGATGTTATGTCAAAGACGTTGCTTCTGCAGGAGTGTGGGTGTTTGCTGTTTTGTCTGAATTTTGCGGCCACTGTTGAGGGAAGTGTGTGCCTGGCTCATTCCCACACCTGTTTCCTCCCTGTGTTTCACTGCCAGGGAGATTCTCTAGGGTCTGTGTCATGGAAGAGCCTAGGTCTAAGGATTTTTCTGTAAAATGTTCCTCTTTTATGTCGATCTTTATACACACAAGAGAAGAGAGAAAAGATTGTTAGGAAGTCACTACTAAAGTAAAATAGAATTACAAGAGGTATTTCTCTGCTGGGAAAAGAGCTGGTCTTCAGCTACCCCCTTGTCACGGCTCTGTTTTTTTCCTGTTCATTAAAATTGGAATGTTTTACAGTTTCTAGTGTAGTGTTAGGTAAAAAGTTAGGTTGCATGCAATGCCGAGAATTCCTCCCAAGAGATCAGGAAATGTTACCTTCTTGGCTACTGCAATGAAACCTGAAACTTTTGTTTTGGAGTTGCATTCTGCAGACTATAATCCTGTTTCATATTTGGTAAATGTGTCAGTTTGTCAGCAGAGCACCAGACTTTTGCAGCATTTTCTCCTAATGAATTCCTATTAAAAATAATGCAGGGAGAGTAAGTTCCTGCTCACCATGAATAAGAGTACCACGGTTTAGTCCTAAATGAACCGGCAGTGATGTACTCGCAATCCTTCCCAGCTGCTGACAAAGGCCTGACTGAGCTGGCTAAGCCAGGCAGAGAAGCGAAGAACTTTAAATTCTCAAGAGCTTGAATCATGGGACATAACTTTAAAGGAAAACATTGACTGGGGATTTTGAGGGAACCAGAAGGATTTTGACCACTGTTGCCTAACAAATATGCTGTCATTTGTACTCTTTCTGCTTTTATAAAACATTTGAATTTCTAAATTAGTTAAAATAACACCTTAATAAAAGTCTACTTTTGGAATTACTATGCATGCTGCAGAGTATTGATAAAATTCTATATGCCTTGATAGATTTCAAAGGTGGGTTTTTGTTGTTGTCAATTAAAGATTTGGGAAAAAATTCATTAGATTAATTGGGCACAACCCTAAGTTCTGAGGGCATCTGGCACTGTTTATTCAGTAGGAAGCCTTTTCTGAAATGGATGCTGCTCTGAGATGCATGAAACAAAAAAGCAAAGCACCTGTCAGGATTGTGACAGGTAAGTAAGCCTTAGGAAGGCTTACTTCTCACACATATCCAGCTGGCAATCAGCATTGAACATAGCAAAGAATGCTCCTCATTCATTTTTACCAAAATAAGAGTCCATCAGTCTGAAACGATAACACTTGGGTAAACTAGGATCATTAGAATTTGGGCTCAAATAAGGTGATAACTGAAAAGAGATATGTTACGAGATGCAGAAGTAGAACTGAAGGAGAGAAAGATAGCTTACTAAAAATAAGAAGCTATCTTGGTTCTAGGAGATGTACCCTTGGTGACCTGAACTGGTCCCAGACACTCTCAGTTGCTTTCTCATTTATGGGAAGCAAAGAGTTGTTCCTCTGCTGAACAGATTCAGTCCAGGGTAAGGATCTCCAGAGCATCTCAGTGACTTTACCATTAGATAAGGTCTTGAGGTGCCCATCTACATTTTTAAATTTTACATTTAAATTTTAATTGTATTCAATTTATTAAGTTTTAATGAAAATTAGATTTTACATTTAACTTACATTTAAAAAAAATGAAAGTAAATGTCCAAGTTACTTAAACATTCCTGAAAACCTTACATCAAATGCACATCTGCCTGTCTCTAAAGCAAGAGACATTCTATTCTCATATATAATAGCATGATGATAAACACACCGGATATGGGGTTTAGATGAGTCACCACGACAGTTCCTCAGGGGAGCCAGACCATGAATAACCCTCAATAAGTCAAATTAGGTAGCAGTGAGTGAGGACCCTGTAACCCCATCTGTTGCTATGTTTCAAACAACCAGTCTGTTTCTATGCTTCCTACACAGACTCCCTGTTACTGCCCTGGGCCAGCTACATATTTCACAGTTAGCATCACAGAGGAAGCATGGTTACTAATCAGATGTTACTCTCTCTGTCTCTCTTGGGTAGTTAATAAGAAAGAAAAGGAAATTTCATATTGTTAACCCCCCAAAATTTAATTTCTGGTCTTAGCAGATATTTAGTGACAGTAGAGTAAGAAATATGAAATCACAACCAAATCATCATAAATGAACCATCCTCAGATTTCAGCCATGGTCCCTTTACCTTTATTGTCAGGTGTCACCTCCCATGCAAATTGCCGTTAACTTGCAATTTGTTTTTAGGACAAAAAGCTGTACTACCTCTAATGCTTCTGTCCCTCTACATGTTCTTATTTGGAACAACTGGACAACTCTCTCCAGTTTTCAGGACTTTATCAGAGATTTAGCAGTTTAGAGGCTTTTGAATACCTTAAATCCCTTATGACCAGGAAACACAATATTCTGAGACACAGTCTCTTCCAGATCATGCAAGTTTTATCAGCTTTTATCTGATGATCCACCTTGCATTGTTTTGATCCATTTATAAAATTTGCAAGGCCATTTAAAACACAAAATTAAACATTAATCTTAATTACTCTCTTTCCTGGCTCTGAATGCTTGATTTCTCAACCTCAGTTTTGTTCCAATCTATTTTTGAATCTCCTTGCATACTTTGATGATATATTACTTCTGAGATAATAAGAAAATGAAGAGTTTTAATGGCAATTGCCTAAATTGCTGTGATTCTGCCACGTATTGGACCTGGCATCTTTGGGCTGACACCTGTTATTTTTACAATAGCCACTTCTTACATTCTTTGAAGTTGTGACAGGTGTTGCAAAACATAAGGGTTTTTAATATCATGTTGGTTTAGTTCTTATTGAAACCAGAAAATATCTTTTTTCAATTACTTGTTCTCCTTTCAAAGACCTCCTCTTCCCATGGTACAAAGGAAATGGATATTTGTTTCAGGGTTCGTATGTTAAAATTAAGAATCAGCCATGTCTAATACAAACACAGAAGTAATGACCCCTACCATTCCTGTGGTTTATTCTGTAACTGAGTTATCGCACTGGTACATGAGAAGGGAGTCATTATGTCTTGGTTGATAACACTAGTGGACAACAGCCTTTGGGTTAGTAAATATTTTCAGTTTCTTTTGCACTGTACAGTTCATTCAGCTCTGTCACAGCTCTTGCAAATTTTCCTTGATTAGTTGGTGGAACCTGTGAGGGTCAACCCTGAAATCTTACAGTGTTCTTTTCCCTTAGCTTATCTCACTTTGAACATCAAATTGGAAAGCAAAGGGGATGAAGTAGTTTTGTCCCTATTCCTGCCTCCTTCTAATGAATAAAGACTGATTTTTTTTTTTTTTTTTTTTCATCTGCTCTAGATTTGATAGAGCAGAGAACTGGCTTATGAAGAGGAGTGATACCTGTGGTGTGGAACAGAATAAGAAAAGGTTTCTTTCTGACAGATCTGAAGCACAAGGAACCTAGAGGTTCACATCCTTGGCTATAAATTCATAAGTAGATCCTTGGGGCCTGAAAGACATATGACTTTTTTCTTCGTGTTTTCCTCAGAGTTCTACCCTTAACTCCAGCCTTCTCAGAAGCATGGTGTAATGCTCCTTGGGTGATTTCCCTGGGGCATTTTCCTTGCTTGTAAGTTGTTTTTTTTCTTTTTTTTAAAAGTCATGCCAGATCACAATGGTATAACATTTTAACCTTGCCCCACTTGGGAATCAATATCTTGTTTCAAACACCAGTTGACAGACACTGGTCTTCCTGTTGACTTTCCAGCATTATGAATTACTCAGATTTCTGTGAAAGACTTTTAGAATAATTTCAGAACAATTTGTAGAGCAATTGCTTGCCTTGCAACTGCAATTTATGTGAACAGTAAAGTTCCAATTTAGCAAAGTACTTAAGCATATGCTTTAATTTAAGCTTTTGCTTTAGTCTACACACTCAGAAAATGCTCAAATACATGTTTAGGTACTGGGGTCATTGGTCAGTATTTGAACTGGTGAATTTCCAGTATATAAATAAAAATGTGGTGTAATTTCTTTGGTACTACAAAAGCTGTTATTAAAGCTGTTAGGTGCTCACTGCTTCAGTTACCTCTTCACTTTATAGCCCATATTATAAATGAGGAAGGATGTCAGAATTTAAAAGAAATGCTGGCCTCTTGACCTCATTTCTTTTACTGTGAAGACTGGATGTAACTACATATCTTTGAGAACACCCTCAAATGTTTTAAATAGACCATTTTGTTCAAAATTGTACCATGGTGATAACAGAACAGTTTGGATTTCTAAGCAGTGTTATGGGTACAAAATAACTAAAACCTCGCTTCATGAACTAGTTGGTAGGTTCTCAGGTAAGCACGTTTGAAGGCTAACCATGCTTTAGCCAAAATACCCTACCTCTCAAAATACCCTACCCTGCCCATGTAGCTTTTGCATTGGAGCTGGGTTGTGGCCGACTGGGACCAGAGACACAGAGGAATTGAGGGAATTGCCTGCACCTGTCTGCACAGGCGTATCTGTAGTTTCACTAGGTATAATTCACCTCAAAGGGCTGGAAAAGAGCTGACACATTTTTCAAATCTCACTGGAGCCTTACTTGGAGGACGTAAGTGATAGAGAGTTCTCCTGATACCTATATATTCAGTGATAAATTTTACTCATTTATGAATGCATATACTATACCTGCATGTTGTTCTGAGGTACTACCCATAGGTACCACATTCCTCTGACAGCTTAAGCGATTAAACTATTAACCAACTGAAAAAACCTAGGTGCCATTTAAACAGATGCTGTACCTTTTATCAATAATGCCTTTCAGTCCACTAAAACACAAGGTATTTTCTGCACCAGGTGATATAGAGCAATCACAGATGAAGCTGTTATAAACATATATGCAGGAAACAATCTACATTGTGACATTAAATATCTAATGTTCTGTAAGTGTCTGGTGTGTTTCCAGGAGGGAAATACCTCCGAACATGGCTTAGCAGCTTTGGGGAGGTTGCTGTGGGGGACAGGAGTGGGGAAAAATAGGAAGATCTTCTTGCTTCAGAATAATCATCTTGGCCCTCTGAACTTTTAAAAGGCAAAGCTATTAAGGCAAAGTTGTAGTTAGTTTTGTTTGTTTGTTTGGGTTTTGTTGGTTCTTGTGGGGTTTTTTTAGTGTGGTTTTTTTTTTTTTGATAAAATGGTACTTGAATTAACTTCTGTATTTCTGCAGCACTTTGATTTCAGCATCAGGAAACTGTGTTACATTTTACAGCCTCATCTGAGGAAAACAATGTTTTATGTTGTAAAGACAGAAACAGGATCTCGTATACTTTTTTAATAGTGTGCAAACATTGTGGTCTCAGTTCGTAGTGTTTAAAGCACACAATTTTTTTAAAAATGTGATTTGTGTGGGTTTGAGTGCTGAAGTTTCTTTTTAGAAAAACTAGTACTATGGGGTTGGGAAGGAAATGCTATTTGTAAAGGTGTCTTTGGGCATAATCTGGTGAGGTGCTGAGCACTTGTAATACTTATTAAAATATAGAGGATTTTCTGGGTTAGGCTGGCATTCATTATTTCAGCTTTCACGTTGCATTAAGGTTTTAATCAGTTATCATTTGGAAGTGCAGTTTCTCATGATGCTCTGAATTTCTCCTGCACTTCACCCTGGCGTTTTGCAGCCTGGATGGGACAACAACTCCAGCCAGTATGTGGAGTTGTTTCACCTTTGCCTGGAGTCACACTTTTGTATCCAGATAGAAAACCTACTCAGAAAAGCACCTGGACATGCCTTTAGTTTTGCATGGACACCAAACTTGCTCAAATGCAAGAATGCCTTGTTGACATGGAGCACCATTATTTGTGCTGGGAACTAAAAACATATCTACTGTTTAGGCATGTAATGACTTTCTCTGGCTTTGGTTGTCAAAAGCAGTGGTCCAGCCATTAGGAGAATTTGTTCTTAACCACTATCTACTACTTATTACTGGCAGAAGAAACAGTCTTTACTTACACAAAGCCTTTCTATGAGTGAAACTCTTAAAATAATCATGTGCCACTGGAAGCAGAGTCCTCCTTTTGGAGTGTTAAAAAAAAAAAAGACCCAAACTCTTCAGCAGTATTATGTGTTGTTTTCTTTAAAGGAAAATATTAAATGAAAGCAGAAGTCTCCATAACCCAAAACAGTAGCTAGAAATGAGCAGCTTCTGCTACACTCACCATGTTTTTGAAACAAAGATAGACCTTCTATTTTGTGGAATATGGTAACTATAAGTTAGTTACCTTTCAGTTTAAAATTTTTATTTTATATTTTTTATTGCCAAGGCAATACTTGTTAATGAGAGAAAAGGAGAGGGTATGAAGGGACAGGGAAGTATTTTCATACTGTTTTCATTTTCTAATACAATGCCCTTGGAAAAAAAGGCTGAAGATGACATCATAAATTTGGAATTCCAAGGTCACAAACAGGAATTCATACAACAAATGGGAGGGTTTAGGAATGTACATTGTAAAAATAAATCTATCAAAAAAAAATAGTATTGAAATGTAGTATTTCCAAATACATATTTGTACGATAAACGTCTTCTTTTTCCTGAAAGATACATTTTGTGGTGTATAATATGAATGAAAATATTAAGAGGTGTTATATTTGTCTTTTTCCTTTTGGAAAACTACCACTGCTCTCTTAATCTTGGTATTTATCACTCCACAGGAATGCTTAATTCAGTTTTGAAGTTTCATGTGATACAGCAGAATTTTTGCATCTCTGTAGGTAGCAGCAAGAGACATATATGTAACAGTGATAAAACTTTACTGCAAACTACATAACAGGAAGCTTTTGAGGTGGAATGTTGAAACTCTTTTCTGGAAGGGATATTAGTATTTCTTTTTTTTCTTCTCTCCCTTTGTACCTGGGGTTTTGGCATTAGGATGACCTAAACAAGAACTGGAACTGCTGCTTCTTTAATGAGATTTTTCAACCTTATTTTTTGTATTGGATTGCCCAGACTAAAATCATAAAAAATCTACCTTACCGTATAAACTATGCACTGTTGTTAAAAAGTGGACTTTTGCTTTGTAAGCTACCGTACCTATTTGTTCCTGTTTTCTTAATATTGTTTTCTCCAGATGTTGGAAGTTAAAACACCCTTGTTATTTTTTCCAGTGTCACTCTTTGTTACTTTCCATAGGCAATGTTCACCAAAGCCAGGCAGTGGAGGAAATAACAGATGTGTTAGCCTCAAATTATGGGCATAAAAATAACCTTAATAAAATAGGTATTAAGTGACAGCACTTTACAAAAATCCAGGTCTAATTTACTCTAACCTAGAAAGCAATAACTTAAGGGGACCTCAGACATGCATCCATGGACTCCAGATAGTTTGTAGCAGAGCGACAGTAGCTTGGATGATGACAATCCCAGCTTGCTTTCGGCGGCGCATTCCAGGAGAGGCTGTCGGGGTGTGTTTGCGCTAGACACTTTTCTGCCTGTAACTCTATTGTTTGCTTGTAATTAATATTCCATTATAGACCTGCTAATGCTGCCAGAGAAACCTTCCCTCATCCTTAATAGTAATAGTAGTAACTACATGACTAATAATAAAAAAATCAGCCGCATTCTGACTTTGAATGCAGACAAAATTGTCACCCTGGGTTTACTCTACTTTTACCAGGCCTTTGGTTCCTGCTGTTCACAGAAAGCTGCAGATGGCTGCCTCAGCAGACCTTAATGGAACTCGTGGGAATGCGGGGATCCTGGAACCAAAGCCCTCCTTCCCTTCCAAACCTCCTCTCCAAACCCCTACTGAGTAAAAGGAAAAAAATCCCCACATCCCTGGAAACATTTTTGCCAGCCTGTTTTTCAGTAAAAACTTAAATTAACCACTTCACTCCTGATTATAATAAAGATTTGTTATTGAAACAGCTTCTCTTTAATGTACTGAATCATTTCCACCCGCTTATTGAAGTCGTCCATTTGGGTTGAATTATAGTGTCCTGCTTCCATTATGTAATAATTTCAAATAAATGAAAACAGGTTTGAATTCTCCAACAATTAGCAAAGTTTTAGCACGTTCCCCCTGCCCTGACTCCTTCCCAGACACCCCTCCAAAAAATGAGATTAAAAAAAATCAAAACTTGGGTGAAGTCACATCCCAAGTTTTCGTCTCTTGTTAAAATCTTCTTCCAGGTTTGCAAAATCACATCATATGGGTTAAGTTACAGCTTCCCTTTATATTTATTTTCAAGTGCAAAATAAAAACAGCTTAAGCGTTGTGATCTGATATTAGGAATGAAAGAGTTAAATGCCTGAACAAAGCACTCCATTTATAACTTTTGTTAGGAGTTCCACACTGAGCATTAGAGTGAGGTGTGTCTTATAAAGAGGGTGTTTATATTGGATTTGATATAGTTAAGAGATTCAGCTTACATGTAATAGTCTCCTCTAAGAAGAAGCATAAACCAGAATGAGTTCAGTGGGATTTGCTGAAGTATAAAAATATAGTATAAAACTCTAATCTTATAGACTAGTATCAAGCACACAGGAATTAATCTCTTGCAAAACATCCACTGCAGAAAAGGAAAGAAGAAAATGGGGCCAAACCTGTAGCTGTTATTTTCAGTAATAGCCTTAAGGCCTCCAGCATGCCCTACATTTGTTCTTCTGTTTAAAGGTTACATGTGCGAATCAAGGCAGTGGGATGGGGCTCATAATTCAGATAAATTGGTATATGTTGCTTACTAAAAAAAAAAAAAGTAAAAAAAAAAAAATTAAAAAAAATTAAAAATTGCCTATCATTTTTCATGCTTTCACTAATATGAATGGTGTTCAGATCAGGCCAGAAGAAAATGTGGAAATATTATGATGCAGAAAGAGAAATTATAGGAATTTTAGATGCATTCGTCTGCTATAATGGGGGTGGCTAGTGTCTATTGCAAAACCTTAAGTAATAACCTTGGGTTCCAAATTTTAAAAATGTCTGACAAGTCTGTTATTAAAGGAAGGCCATACTGGATGTCTCAGCTAATTGAGAAAATGCTGGGCAAATGGGGAAGGGTGAGGGAGGAATTGTTCTGCATCTGACTTAAGGAGATTTGGCTTCAGTTCCACATTCAGTGTGATACCGAAAGTTTTAGTTTCCCTGACACCCCTACAAAAAGCAAAGCGTCTTGAACTGGGACGCTATAAATACTGCAGAAGTAAGGAAATAGAAAGCACACTAAAAAGAATTCTTAAATAGTAAGGACCATATGATGTACCCCGAAGGCCAGTGGGGATTAAAGCAATGGTTTCATTAGCTTTGCAGTAAGAACAGTTTAAGGAGGACTGTAGAATGGAAAAATAAATATACATCTGCACTTAAACATTAGCCTAAAAAGAGGAACATATGGTAACCTCTGGGTGCCAGCTTTTCTTAATGAAGGTTGCAAAGCCTGTTACATTTGATATAAAGTCTGAATGAAGACATATAAATATTACACAGCTTCTTAGAACTGATGGTATCACACTCCAGGGTTGTTACTTTGAGTTCATTTGCTGCCGGTAGGGCTGTGATTCAAAATACCATCAAAGGTTGAAAGTTTCCGAAACTGCATCTGTGTATGTAATTGTTAAGGAATCTTTAGAAGTACGTATTAGGAATGAGAGGGCTTAATGGGAGGAATGGGCAACTTTTGAAAGCGGTTGACACCACTCGTGTCAGCTTGGAAAGAAAACGCAAACAAAACAAAAACCCAACAACATTCCTGCAAAGCGAGTGCTGTTTGGTGACAGATATCAGGGCATCGACAGTAGGAAAATAGGAATGAATAGAAAATCACAAAAAATAGGTACATGGAAAGGGCAAACAGTAGATTTTTATTTCTTTTTTTGCCAAATGTGAATTCTATAATCTACCCAATAATAGGAAATAAGTGGCAAGTGATGTTGTCATGCAGTATTCTTGTCAAATGGTCAGCATTTGGGCTTCGTGGTTTTCAGAGACAGATTTATTGCCCAAGATGAGGGGAAAGTTCTACAAAATCCACTCCATAAAAAAATGTTTTTGTGTATGATCTCATTCATTATGACTTTTACTATACAGCAGAATGAGAAGTGATCATAGTAGAGACACTTGAAAGGTGAAATGTGACCAAATGCTGCTTAAATATAATAGATAAAACATGAATTGCATTTCAGGAAAGAAAAGTAGTTACCCTGGAAATACTTTAAATGTTTGCATGTGTAATGGTTCTCCAAGACCCAGCACACTAATGATGGGCCATTGCGCTGAGCTGAAAAGGAAATCCATTCCCGTACACTGCCCCTATCCAAGTCCATTAAGAAATAATGGTTGTAAGATGAAAGTCTTGTTAGGGTTTCAGTGAAAATGTTTGGCACACCAGGATGAAAAGTCAACAATATGCTTTTAACGAGAGACACTGGAAAAACTTTGGTTAACATACTGCTGAAAATATTAATTCTCCTTAATGGCAGGATGCAACACAGCTTTTTATAGTTTTTGATCCATGTCATAAATTTGGCCATGACAAAGGGATACTCCAGCTTTAGCTCACTGGCAAGAACATTAGCTGTTTCCCAACACTAAAAGGTTAGTCCTTTGGATTCTCTGTAATGCACCAAAGGGCCAAATTCTTTGCGTGGAAATAAAATGATATAGGCCAAAGAGCGAGAGGAAAAAAGAAGCCTAGTAAGTGCGTAAACTGTAGACGATTTAATTTAGCGTATCTTTTTTGCATCCATCACCTTGCTAAGGGGCTTAATACAATACCAGTAGGAACATTTATTTTAAGATGAAATGTAGAGGGATGGTGACAGTATAAACGTAGATGTTCCGGCTGTTTCCCATCTGTTTCAAGTCAATACCCTAGTTGCAATGTCTAGCTCTGTGTAATTGTATATTATCCTGTAGTAAAGTGGGGAAAGTGTTTCTTTTATCAGTTCAGTGCAATGAAATTTGGAATCCCTTCTAAATCAGAATCTCTTCACTGAAACAATGCTCTCCTTGTTCAGCATATGAACATAGAGTTGCCTTTTTAGTAAAGCTGATACAAAAACATGATAATTTATTACTTCAATAGCAAAGGCGCCTACTAGCTAATACCACCTTTGGGCCTGGTACAATATGAGCTATTTCCTTCACAATAAATAGAAGTGAACAATAGAAATTACACACCAGAAAAATAATTCTTGTTGAGCCAGCTTGCAAATACAGCATTGTTTCGTACACAGTAAATTTCAAATACAAAAACCTGAAAGTTTGGCAAACTGTGATTGATTTATGCATAGACTAAATTTCACCTCTAACGGGTTTGTCTATAACAGAAATAGGATGTCTTTATGTAGAATATTGACTTAAAAATTGCAAAATACTTTACAGAAATACCCTATCTTGAGACATATTTTGTAGATCAAGAGGCTTAGGAAATCAAACCAAGTTTTTTGGCAGACAAATGTCTAGAATTAAACTGGAGATCCTCTGGATCCCAGCACAGTGCTGTAGTAATTTCTCTTCCCTAGGGTTAAGTGTCTGCTGTAATGCCCTTTTAGATATTCTTCCTAAATCGCCCTTTGAGTACTTGTTTTGTTTTTCACCCACAGAACTCCACATCCTTCATTATTTTCTCCTCTTCTTCAATTTTTTTGGAAAAAAGTGTCATGTTCATAGACACCAGTCTACCCTGCAGTCTGCTGAAGGGCGCAAAATACATGTTACAGAAAGTAAAAGTAGACAGTGACTTTGTAATAGTGACTGAATTCTGTCCGCCACAGGTCTCCAGCAGGAACCTTATTTGAGATTCCTCTGACTGTAGCTGTCACTGTAAACCACAGAGATGATCCATAGAAAAGATTATACAATCCCATCATTTGCAAATCTGTGGATAACTGCCACAAAAGCAAAGGGCATGAATATTAGTGCTATTGATTTACCCATCCTTTCATTTTTTCTAATTTTGACCTGAGGCTTGGAAGCACCATTTAAATGAGACATTTGTGAAGAGAATGTCATCTCTGTGCATTAAAACTCTGGGCATAACGCAAGCTATTGTTTCATGTTTCGTTCTGGAGTCTAATATAAATTCTACCCGCTGCTTTTTAAAAAAGGCTAATCAGTCATACTACACTGGGAGGCTTCTTTGTGATTCTATCCTTAGGATCAAAATACTCCCTTACTTCTTAAAGGACCATTGGCTCTTAAAGATAAGATAGGGGGGTTGGAACTAGATGATCTTTAAGGTCCCTTCCAACCCTAACCATTCTATGATTCTATAACAAAAACCCTGTAATGTACATAAGCATGATAAATAAAATCTTAGGTCACTCAAGTTATTGTCACTGTGATATTTCCTCTCTGTGTTTGAACTAAGACACAAAATTGTTTTACAGTTTTCTGCTTATGTTCATTTTCCCCCATTATTTTCCCTATGAACTGGCACAATGCTCAAAACTTGAGTGTGGAGAAAAAAGAATCAGGATTTTTTTATTAAATGAAAGAAAAAGGGAGAACTTTGGTACTACTTAAATCACTTAATTTCTGTGAATATTGGTTCTTGTATTATTTTTTTTTCCACCTTTCAATTCCTGCCTTTTGAATAAAATTTAATTTTGTAAAGCAACAATTTTGGTTTAGATGGTATTCTTTAAAATTTTCTCTGTGCTCTTAAAGGAAGGGATACAGAGAGGAGAGAAGGCAAGAGGGAGGAAAAATTTGAAAGACCAAGATGAAAGCAGGATCATTAAACTTCTCAGTAGCTAAGACATTTATGAATGAAAGTGTTATCCTGTGCTTTGAACAGAGTGGGGAACTTAGACCTGGCCTGTCTTGTGACCTCCTTCCTGGCTTCCAGTTGACATTTTTTGAGAGGACTACACTACTGATACTAGTAAGAGAAAGGGAGGTGTTCCAGTGACTGAGAATATCATGCAGTAATTAATAAAAGAGGTGGGAAGATGAGTAAGAGCCTAAGGAGATACCTCTTGGCATGTGCTGTTACTTATATGCACCTTTCCAGGTATCAGCACTTCTAATCTTCTCTCTTCCTGTGACTCCCTGTGATTGCTGTCAAAAGGTTATAAACTATGAGTCCCTCTCACACTTCAATTGTGGTATTTTTTTCTTTTGGCTTTTTAGATTATTAAAGAAAAAAAAGGAAATCAGATGATAAAAAACAAATTAAAATAACTTAAGTAGTTCCACTGTGAAATATGTCACTTTTTGCCAAATAATTCTCTTCATGTGGTACAGTATGTGATGCTGCACAGAGATTACAGACCTGTATGATGCCTAACAGTAGTCTGGAAAAATGTTTCAATGGACAGAAAAGTACTTAAAACAGATTTATTTTATTAGTTAATTGTTACTTTCTCATGTATGTTTTCTTTTTAACAAGTCTCTGGAACAAAGATCACTAAGGAAGCATAAGCATTTTTTGCTGCCTGTTGTTCTCTTGGAGTACTATCAGGCTCATTGGTCTGTATCCTTGGACTGGAAAGGGATACTGCAGAGATTTCAGGTACTCTTTGAAGAATCAAAATAGGCTCTGGAAAACTGCAGCTGTCTAAAGGGGTTTGGAAATAGGTCTCAGTGGATGGGGCCTGGACGGGACTTCCCTTGGCAACTTCAGCTCCCCAAGGCCAAAGCTAAAGCTGAGATTTCACAAAGTGGCAGCTTTTTATTTTATTTTTATTTTTATTTATTTTTAGTTTAAACAGCTAAATGTCCCACGGGGGACTGTGATCGGTATGCATGCTTTGGACCTGCCTGGGCATTGTAAACTAGGATAGAGTTGGCCTAAGAACCGACAGGCCATCACTGGTTTCACAATCAAATGGTTTAGATCCTACTGTTTCAACTTGCTTTCAGTAACTGTTGAATTATTGCCTCCTGTTCACAGACGCAGACTGGCTGACTCAGTTAATCTTTGCCATGTCCAGTTTCCCTGGCTGATAGTAAGCAACGTGAGGTCCACAACCTGGCTGACTTATAGCTGAGTTGTGTGCTCAGAAGCTTTTTGGTTGTGTATGGGGACTCTGGCAGAGTGTGTTTTAGAGCAAGTATGTTGCATCACCCAACCAGTGGAGGAAAAAAAGCAAATGCTTTTTGCAGCCAGAGTCTGTTCTTTTGGCTAGTACAGGAGGGGCTTAGTATCCTGTTTCTTTTCTTGGCTCTCCATAAACATCTGGCAGGGATGGCTATGTTTTCAATCCTCCCACTAAATTTCTTATTTTCTTACTTGGTCTGAACACAGTTGCATTGCAAAGTTTGCCCAATGCATTCTATAATCAAGCATGCAAGTCACCAATCCCTGCTACTCTGCAACAGCTATGTAGGGACACTCGTGTAAAATGGCAGAATGACCTTGGATTCAGCCCTAAAAGCATCTATGGAGGAGTTGCTACAAACTCTATTGCACTTCATTCATTTCTGTGGACATGCTCTGACTAACCCAGAGAGAACATTTTGGGTTTGATTTAATGATGTAATTAATCAAAATGTATCTGGTGCTGTGTGGGACATGAGGTATGTGAGAAGGGACAGGGAGTATATTGGGGTAAGGCATCCTCTGGCCCTGCACTGCTAGTGCTGACTGCTGTAGATCTCACCTACACCCTTATAGCACTTGCACAAAATGTTTTGATTCTCAGCAGCAAAGTGGTGTAAAAGAGGAGCTGCACAAAAAACAAATGCCCTAAAATGATACAGAACTGATTGGATTAAAAATGCTGAAATGATCCTAGCAGGCCAGCCACATGCCATGTAAAGGTCCCTCTCAGAGTGCCTCACGAAACTACTGCTAGACTCAATGTCAGGGCCCTGAGGCCACTGCCAGGCCTGACTATCCCTGAAAAGCCTCCCCCAGGGCTTCCTCACTTTGCCATGGCCCAGGATGCCATGTCAGCACCATCGGGCCATCTGTCCTTGCCCCAGTGATGCTGTAGCAGGGCCAGTCTCCAGCTCCTCCTGCCCAGCCATGGGCCTATGGCCCAGCCTGGCCCATTCCCCAGGAAAGTGCCCTATGTCTGGGACTAGAACTGCCCCCGCTGCTTCCCAACTACCCTGGTCCCAGCTGTGGTGATGGGATGGGCCCCGGTGACAGACCCAGCCCTGCCCAGCTCCAGGGAACCCTTGGGAGAGTTCTCAGCCGCCTGTGTGCCCTGACACCCTTGTCTGAGATCAGAATGAGGGTGTAAGCGAGATGAGCCAGGGGCCAGATAAATTATTTTAATTTTCTGCTTTCTTAGCACCCAGTCCCCACCTGTGGTTTGTCTCTGATGCGTAAGAGAAAGGTGACAATCCAAAAAAAAAAAAAAGGTGGAAAAAAAGAGGAAATTATGCCACGTAAAGCAGAAATTAAGTAACTCTTCCTGACTTTTATATGAGTGACTGAAATCTTGAAACATGAAATGTGTTGCATAATATGGAGGTGCAATATCAATAGTTGTACCTAAGGTGAGGGGATGTAGGAGATACAGGTCCATCAGTTCAGACATCTCAAAGGACTGCACTTCCATTTGGCCCAGCTTCTTCTGACTACTTCCTCATCTATATCAGCATACTTATCTGTGGTAGAAGAGGTCAAAAAATTTTTACTTAAAGCTCAATGAGAGCAAAAGTTTTATTAGAAAAAGAGTTAGTTTCCCCTTAGAAATTCGACACCATAGTCCCTGACTTTGCCTATGTTTAATTGTCTTCACTGATAAGCTATTGTTTTTACAGATTGAATTTTACCAAGTTAGTGTTCAGAAAATGAGTCTTGTAAAATCCATGTCAAAAAGGCTGAAAAGGTTCTTGTTATTTTGCAGAATTTTTCCCTGTGTGTGCCTGTAGTCTGCGCTCATACTTATGGCTGATAAGCAACTCTCCTCAAGCCTTGGTTGAGAAGTCTTGTTTTCCAGGCCCTGTATCATTTCTGTGACCCTCCTTTGAACTCCAGGATTTGATATCCTCCCCAAAGTGCAGACACAAGTACGGTCAAGTACTTATGAGTGCTGTGCATAACAGCAGCTGGAATACTCCCTTCTCATTGCTTAATATTCTCAGTTTTACATATCCAAGGAATTTTTTTTTTTTTGGTGTCACTGTTTCGTACTGACGTTAAGCTCTTCAGAATATCTTTTGTGGTAAATAAAACTCCTAACTATCTCAATAAGGCACAGACTTCATCCTTAGTATTTAGATGTTAGGCAAGTCTGCAGTTTTCCAGGTTTACAGTCCCATGTTCCACCTGGGGAATGTTAGAGCTTCTGTTACTGCAGCCAATCTCATTATCTATAGTTTGAAATCTATTCAAAATAAATTGAAATGAGAAGTTCCAGAATAGCCATTCTAAAACTTCCAAAGGTGCACTCTGCTCATAGGAGCACATTACATTTCCATCACTGCCCCAGGGCTGGAAGGAAAGTGGGTCCTTCACATGAAGGGCTTCAGCAAAATGATAACACATTGGGTGATGTAAACCAGAAAGGTAACTTGAGATGTTTGGAGTTTCCTTGCTTTTTTTTTTTTTTTTTCTGCTGTATTAATTAGTTGCTTGCTTTCTTTTCTCTCATTCCAAGAAGAAAGCAAGGCTGGAACCCAGCATATGCAAGAAAAACATAAAACTAAGACCTAGAAAAATAATCAATATCAAGACTCGATGGGGCTAGATCAGATGAGCTGCTAGGTCAAACACTGTCATGCTTATGTACATAAGGAGAAAGCAGACATGGGAATTGATTCCAGCTTCGCCAAAACTCTGTGTTATGAACCTGAGGAAATAGCTGATGTATGACTTAGATTCCCTGTGTTTAAAAGGCAGCTGACAAATTGTTTGTTAAATACCTGGAGAACCACTGACAGAACACAAGAAGAATGTGGGTGTTTTGGTGTGGTTGGTTTTTTTTTTTTTTCACAATTCAGCATAACTGTATTCCTTTATTTTCCAGATATCCTTCAAATTTATTGCAGGAAGGAATATAATTGTAATCTGGACCTCAAGCAAGCCCTAAGCTCCAGCAGCAATTTTGTACATTTTTACAGCAAGACTCTCTTATTGAACCTGTTTTGCCACGCTTTATTTTTATCCCCCCATATGCATAATACGGTCAATATGGTGGCACTGAAAAGCATATTTTCAATCAGTGTGCTGTAGTACATAAGCATGGAATAATTCTACATGTTCAATTAGAACTGGGTGGGTCTTCACCTTCAGGACTCCAAATGTCCAGGGATGAGTAAAAATTCTCAGGAAAACTGCATACTCACTACATGGTCTCATGTTCAGCTATAAGATCATGAAAATGTCTGTACTGATATTTCAGCATTTTGAGAAAGAGGTCTGAATCAATCTTTGCAGCTGTGGTAGTATTTTCTCCAAACTGTTACGTGAAACAGTTCCCTCTACTTGAATATCTTTCTACTTTACAAGACAAACTGTGCTGTTTATAACATACATTTCACACAATTTGCTGCAGTTAGAGTTCCCAGATCTTCCAATATGGGGCAGCAGTTGCCAAATCCTGGCAGAGGAGAGTCACTTATTTCCATCTGTGAAAATACAGTCGTCTTTCTCTATGTAGGCAGAGAGAAGTTACTAAAACAAGCCACTGGAAATGAGGAGGAGATGGAGTTTGATTTATACTTTTTTTTTTTTTTTTTTTAATATGCTGGCAGAGCAGAAGTAATGTGGCCCAGGAATGTTTCCATTTCTTACATTTTTTATTATGGTGAAACCTGCACGTTAATCTTTCATGTGATGTAGTTTTTTGTCAGAACTGTGATTCATCCTTTAATTACTGAAGGTGTTTTTAATTCCTCTGAGTTGTTTTTCTAGCTAATTCAGTATTCAATACCACATTTGATTTTCTTCCCAATAGAAACTGATGCTTTGCTCACTAGATGCCACTACGATATTTTAAAAGACTTCTGGAATGTATAATTTCTCTCATCTCTTCTCTGTGGAACTTGGTTCCACCCTTGGATCATATTTATCCCACACTTGGAGGTATAACAGATATATGTGAGACTTCTGTGTCTGAAAATATTTTTGTTCTTCAGTATAGCAGTTTAGCAGCATTTGCTCATACTTACTGACAAAGAAAACCTAATAAAACAAACAAAAATGATGATGATTTTGGCTGAATCTTTCATGGTTTTGACTAGATTCTCTCACTAAGCAAATAGACTGTTAGCTCCAAATTTCTCCTGCTTCCTCCCATTCTCTGACATTCTTTTCACATATACCCATCGTCTTTGATTTGTACCTTCTCTGCTCTGTTTTCTGTGCTCAGTTCTATGTTTCTACTATGTTTCTATGTCTCAACTACTCAGTCCTTCCAAAAGCATGGGACTGAAATCTGTGCCCCCAATGCTGCATTCTGCTCTCTTTTGGGATATTTTGCCAATATTAATTTCAGTGAAGGGACTCTCTTATGCTGAATATTCCTACATTGTCTATCAGAATAAAATGTAAATAACATTTAATAACGTTTAATAATCCTGATTGAGTGACTGTTTTTGAAAAAAAGTGCTTTTTTATGTTTTTTTTTTCTTAAGTCTGCAAAACATATTGCCACATTTTCCACAGGCTCATCTTCTGCACCTATCAAACCACAGCTGTTATACAGTCAGTGTCCATTTGGTCAGCCAACAGTAGAAATGTTTTCATTGAGACCTACACTGAACTCAGCATAATAGCAAACAGGTGGTAAAATTAGAAGAAAAACAAGTTTTTAAAGAATCAGTGAGTGAAGCAAATGAATATTCAGGTTCCTAAATGTTGATCAGAGAGTGATTAAAAATCAGCCTATATGGACATGCGCTTTGGGAAGAGAGCTACAGAAATGGTCCACGTCTTGTGGGAAGGACTCAGTCACTGATGGGAGCTCAGGGGAAAACTCAGCAGATAGCAGAAAATGACCAATGTGAACTTTCACTATACTAATGGAAATTATGTGAACTTTTGTAGATGCATGCAAATGTATTTTGTTGATAAAAGAAAATCCAAGCTGCAGTGTGCCATCTGAATTTGGAAACTCATACTGCATAATAATATTGCATCTTGTTGAGTGGCAGAGGAATGGTATGGTTTTGTGTCTACCTTCTGACTGGAAGGAACTTTAGCATTGTTGCTAAATCAGAATATGAGCATAAATGGTGTCACTGTTACTGTACAATTTTAAAATACACATTTCATCTGTTTGACCGAGTTTTACGCTTTCTTTTCACTGCGTACTGCATGTGACTGAAATAATGAGAAAATAAGACAATTATTGTGCAAAATAAATACCATTATCATAAATATGATCTAAATATCACAGATATTTAGACATTGCAGAAGAAATTTTATGCCTGTAGGATATCCAATATCAAACAACAAAACACAACTGAAAATTCCAACATACTATTTATTTCTAATGGCAGTAAATAATAAAAATATATCACTGTAACAGTAGAAATAATGATCAGAAATTATCCTTCTGGCATACAAATAAACTTATTACTCGGTAATTTAATGAATTTTTACAAAGTGAAAAATACTGCATCATCCCAAGGAAAGAACCTGAAAAAAACCCCTCATTTATTTTGGTATGGCACCGTATTAAAGAAGCTGCCATAAAATGTAACCTTCACAAAGCTTCACTGATGTTTGTTTACACAAGAAACATCCTGAAAAGTGCTTACACCCAGTGCTTTGACTGCAGCAAATTAACCTACCCTATAGTAAGTTTGCAAAACTTACTATTTATTAAGAGCAATGGTAAAGGCAGTTGACTATTTATTTAAATGTTAACATTAGAAGTGTTTAACAAAGGGAGAGGAACCAGGAAGCTCAGTTAAAGTTGCAGATCTGTTCTGAAATCTCAGCATTGTTCCTTTTATTTTTCTCAGCAGCATGGGTTCAGGATGGAGTTGTTAGGTTTAAGTTAGAATTTCCTGGCTTATTTTTGGTTTGTGTTAAACCTCAGTATTTTTAAACATACTTTCACAGGGATTCCACTAGTCAGTTCTTCTCCCTTTTTCCTTTTTCTCCAAGGTTGTTTTATGCATATGTAATCATTTTACAGATGGCATGCAGCAATTTGAAACACAAGCTATCAGTTCAAAACTAGAACAACCAAACTTAACCAGTATTTTCTGTATTGCTGTTCCAGTGCTTTTTCTGTGTTCAAATCATATTGCCTTTTTTTTTAAAAAGAAATGCTTTTTGAATGCTCTCCAGGAGATCCAGCCCTAGGCTGACTTCTGCAGATAAGAAATGATATCTGGCTTCCTCTCTTTTACTATCTGCATGCTACTGCTGTATCATGGTATTCCTCACCTTCAGTGGCAGCATACAGCTGCTGATTCTTTTTCCTCTAAGATCCGCTGTTATGAATGATAATAGCTGAAAAAAATGCAAACAAACCATACTACTGCAGAATAAGTTTTATGTCCTTTTTTAACTTCAGTGAAAATTTCTTCCTAATTATGAGGGTGTATATGAGGAGTCAATACAGAAACGCAAATGAGAACTGTTGAACTTGAGTTAAAATTAATTTTTCCCCCTGTTTGTAAAAAGAAGATAACTGATTTCTTTCTTTATTAATTTTGTTTATTTTTTTGATTCTCTTATTTATTTATTTATTGTTTCCCCAGCTCACCAGTATGAGCTGGAATGATAAGCAGGAACTCCCACACTTTCTTTGTGCTAGCCCAGACCATCCTCCTGTGACGTGTTGGGCTCTTCTCATATGGCTGAGCTTCCTTGGAGCAGTCTTGCAGTAGCTTGTGAAATTAAATGCTGAAGTACAGGAGGGTGACTCTGAAGTGAGAAGTTTCAAACTTCGTATTTCTTTAATAATGTTTCTGTTTTCACTCTGATTCAGAATTGATGTCAGAATAATGAAATTGGGCTTTTAGAGGTACTCTCACTTCATTATGACTATGCTGTCCTTATACATGTATTTCACAGACCTTCCTTTAAATTACATGCATGCAATTCTTTGCATGAATTAGCCAACAGGTTTTGCTGTCTCCATCCTGGTGAAATACTCCTCAGCGCTCCCTGGTGTTGTGAGGATGGTTGGCTTTCAAACATTACGTTTCAGTAGAGCACAATTCTCTGCCTCTGATCATGGTTCCAGCATTTGTTCAGTTTGTTGTGATCGCCTTTTCACTCAGCTCTCCTAAACTGTAAGAAATAGAGACTTATTAAAAGAGAGAAACCAGCTGTAACTTTCAGGGAAATAGTGAATATTTTTGAGACTGTTGATAACATTACAAGATTTTAAGTGACTCCATTCCTATGGTGTGGGATATTAAATCTTTTGTACTGCACATTCAGAGTTACTGTGGGAACATTATTTTCAGTGATGAATTTAGTGATAAACTCTGCTTCAGCCAACTGGTACAGGTATGTAGCCACTTTCTGTAAGTGGTTTTGAAAAAGCTAATCTTAAGTTTCTTTACATAAACAATAACAAAAATGAAAAGGGACCTATTCTTAACTGCTTCTTGAGTCATAAGTTTTTTTATTATTCCTGTTTTACTAGTATATTAACCATGAAATCTAAAGCTATGCACTATTTAATGTGCCAATATTGTGTAACTTTTTCTCAAGAGAAATCTGATGGTATATATATATTTTTTTAAATTAGAAGTGAACTCACCACTTTGATTTTCAGCAGAAGTTTTCACTTGAGAAGTGTAATCCTATTCTGTGGTTACAATTTCTTGATAAAAGAATATACATATAAAAACATTCCTTTATGGAGTTCATTTGTGGAATTTTCTTGCCTTCTATCATTCTGACATGTGTATACACCATGGGGATCTGTCCTTTACAAATAGAAATTACCCATCAGATAGATGATAAGATTATCCCCAATTCCTGTTAAAGGGAGCTAAGCATGCAGATCATTTAGATGTTTTCAAATATTTCAGCCAAAGTGGGTATGTGGCCTAACTTTATTACTGTGGGAAAGCCAGAGGCAACATTCTCAGTTGTGTAAACTGATCCAGTAACTGCAGCTTTGCTGATTTATGCTAACTGATGATCTGACCCAATGTTTAAAAGATATTAAACATATCAGACATAAAATAAAAAATAACTGTCGATTGACTGTTTCTTATAGAACTCTGTTTAAACACAGAGAATGGGCATTTAAGCCTTTCACAGTCATTCAATATTTTAAATGATGGTTAAACGCAGGAGAGCTATTCTAATCTGCGCCAGCTAAGCACCTGACACGATAGTTCTGAATGCTGTTAACATCATTAGGCTGTTTCTATTTACTGTGGCATAACACAAGAGCAATGGGACAGTTGGCAAACTTGAATGGGAACAAGATCACTATAGATAAAAAAAAAAGAGCACATAATTATCTGTTGGGGATTATCCTCCCCTCCACTATTTTAAAGCAAGATTAGGATTGCAAAATAACTTTGTCCAGGATAAAACTATAAAACTGTCCTGAATTCCTCTGTTTCACTTCCTGAGCTGACCGCAAGCTTCTGCGTGATGGGTACATGCTTTCTGTTAGGCATAGTGTTGCTTTGTTTGGATGAGCACAATTGTGGTTGGAGGAAGAAGATGCTGTTTTTCTTTGAATCATCTGACACTTTTCCCTGTCAGAGGAAATGATCATGGCTCAAAGGACTCATCAGCCTGACCAGAATTAGCAATTTCCAAACTATTAGGTCAATGAAGGGATTTGCTAGGTATCAATTCCTTAGCCTTTTAGGCAGCTTAAAAAGAACTCTGTTCTGGCATCTTTCCAAATTTTATGTTGTGCCTGGAATTTCAGCCTCCAGCCTTTCACTCCAGTTCACTGGAGTTTACCCAGTGATCATTTGATGTTGATGTTTTGCTTTGACACGGTGCTAACATGATGTGCTGAGGATGGAGAAAATATCAAAGAGCACAAAAAACTCCTTTGCTGTTTAAAAATATTTGAAACCAAATCTAAACTTTGCTGATAGCTGAATCATTTCTTTTTGTGATTTTTGGATCAGATACACTTTTTATCCAAACTATTTATCCTAATCAGCAGTTGGAGGAGAGGAATGTTAAATAAACTATTTTATTCTGATTCTTTCTCTGGATGTTTACCAGGCTGTTGACAAAGGCCAGAGAATGTTTAATGACTTGGTGGGGAGACTTGAAACAGAAGTGGGGATCACACTGGATGCTCCTTATTTGCTTTCTTTCACAGTGCAACAAAAGGGAAACGATGACAGACCACCTCTTGATACCCAGTTTGATTAAGAAAATTTATCATGTTCCTTGTCATGAGTTCAAGTCTCCCACATTGAATAATATAAACATTCTCAAACAAAGCCAGAAATAGGCAGATAAGACTCAGATGTCTACCAGAGAATCTTATTCAATCTAGAATCGTGAACATGACCTCATGTAGAACTGGGGAGGATTTAAGAGTACTTGAAAGCCTTTTCCCTGTGCCATGATCTCAGGGCTCCCAGTTTGGTGAAAGGAAAAGTGGTCTCCTCTACTTCTGTAGTCTGTACATTCCTTGAGCTGACAGTAATCAGATACATAATCAGGAACTCATTATTTCCTTGAACTTTGAATTTATTTTCATTCTGTCAGTTCTCATAGAGAAAATTATCCCCCAAATTGCAAGAGCATTCTGACAGTCATATTAGAGAATGTTGCAAAGGAGATAAAAGTGGCACAGAGCAAAAATATATTTCAATACTATGTCATCAGATGTATCTTACCAAAGCAAGAACATTATTTTTTGACATGAAGAGCTACATATAAACAAAAAAATGTACACATTTGTTATTTAAAGAATTTGCTCTGTTTGTGGTTTTGCACACTTCTGAGCTTACACTCCAGGACATAACTAAAAAAACATTTCTTTAGTGGCTTACAGAAATCATGCTTTTTAGTAATGTATTCTGAATACACTTACGATGAGCAATAAACACCTTTAGGAAACAAAGTTCAGAACTTGTACTTTCATATGGAACATTGAATGACGTGTTTGTAGGAATGTTTCAAGGAAGGAATGGACAGGAAATCTGAGATCACGGATAGTTCTGGTTTTGTGCCATGCCAACTTGGGTTGATGTAGGAACACTGTAGAATGAAGATATCCTCTGTCTCAAGTAATGGCAATCTCCACAAGTTTAACAAAACCATTAAGTGGAATCCTTCTGTCTGCAGCCAAAACTTTTTAGAGCTTCAGTACAGCCAAACTGTGCTTTGAAGTTTGGACAGCCAGGAAACAGAGAAAGGTTTAAATTCAGTAAACAACATGCACAGGCAAATACTTTTTCCAGCCCTAGAATCAGGTCTCAGTGCTCTAGCCCTTCATCTCTGGAGACCTGATTCTCATTCCAGGGTAGGTAATAAATAACATGCTTGTTTGGTCAAGTGGTTATCTTCCGTTTGCCAGCTTTTAGGATTCTTATTGTATATTGTAGACTAGTTTTTCACAGGTTGAGTATCTTCCTTTTAGAGTAAACTCCAAAGTAGAATTTTCATCACACTCTGGTAGCTGAATAGTCTTTATAGGTGGGTGGTAGAAAAATAACCTTTATTTTTATGCAATACATATGGTAGACATGTGGCAGAAAACAGAAAATGACAGGGGATTTAAAACACCATCAGAGAAAATCAAAGGGATAAAGTCAAATAAAGCAGATGGGCTTATGATGTTAGTGAGAGTTGATATGAATCTTTAGATAGAAATTACATAATACTTTTGCTTACTAGATCTCTTCTAGTCTAGATGTAGGATTTTTGCAATAAAAGATATGTCTGGTCCCTGAAAATTCCAGATGCAGTAAAAAACCTTCAGTCAATGCTTATTTAGATAAAAAGGCTCTGAAGAATGGATCATAGCTTAAATTTAAGGAGTATGATTTGCCCAGTAAGATGGCTGAGAGTGCGTTAATGCAAAAGTATGTAAGAGTATTTGAAAAGGTATTTCCACATGTAATATTGGATTGTTTTGTTTGGAAACTTTTAAATCTGTAACTATTCAGAACTTTGACCTGGGGGTGAGAGGTCAAACAATAAATATGGTTAAATGGTGAGCATTTCTGGTCTACAGATATTTCACCCTGAGATACTCTTCTTGTATGAATACCTTTGTATGTATATAATTTCAGACCTAGTCATTTTATCACATTTCTTAATTGAGTATCTTAGCACCCTCAATAAGACACTGAGGTATTTGTTTTTTAAGATCTCGTTCCCATAAGGAAAAGTATGTTTTGATTTGGTTTGGTAGAGCTTCTTTTGATTTGTTCTTCTCTTTTTATAGATACAGTTATGGTTTTACAAGTCCATCTAAAAGAAATTTGCTTTGACCTTGGAGCAAAAAGGTAGTGAGATTTTTAATGTTTATTACTTGATGAGTGGACCCATTTCACAGTTTTGAAAGGTCTGTGAGAAAATCTTGTCTCTGCCTAGATAAACACTTTAATTACTACAGAGACCAGCACTGTTCCAGAGGAAGACAGTTGTTAAATACAGCCTTCACCCCAGACTTGAAGCAGTTTTATAAATGCCCTGAGACATGGATGTTGGAAAAGGCAACCTGAGATTGATGTAATGATCTGTGATAACGAGTGTTCTCATGGTGACTTCATATTCAGTGCCTGAAACTTGTCTTTAGCTGATGTTCCAGCCATGACAGAATTTTCACTGTGCATTTAGGCTGAAGATCTGGTGGTAAAAGATTGGGATGTAGCAGGATGCAGAATGCAGTTGGACTGGATAGGTCCCATGAAAATCCTAGCGAGGACAGCAAAGAGATTACTTAACACAGCTTTTCACTATTGGCCCTTCCAGCTTACACAGTAATCTCGCAATATTTCCTAGCTGAAATCAACAATACACATATCAGTGAATTTCTTTATCCGTCTTTAGACATTCATAAAGATGTGTAAAATTTGACTCTCATCTTGAACAGTATTGTCATCTTTCAGACACTGTTTTGATGTTTGAGAAAATGAATTAATTTTTGCCTTTCTTCTTGGCCTGTTTTAATTGTTCATATTCTATTTTGTTAGTCTAGGCTATTTAGGCTCTTAGCATGTTACCAAATACACAGGCTATAATGGAAAATCTCATTCCTGAAGGAGTAGGTTGTTTTCTGGTAACTGACATTTCATGAGTCAGCAGTGACTTCAACTTTTCTTTCTTTCACCCTGGGTAGGACAGAATATAAATGTTTGGAGTCTGGATGTTCTACGTGGCGCTTGAGGACATGGTCTAGTGGGTGTGGTAGTGTTGGGTTGATGGTTGGACTAGATGATCTTATAGTTCTTTTCCAACCTCAGTGATTATGTGGATTCTTATTTCTCCTGTTACATTTGTTGATATCTCTTGGTATTTTGAGCTATAATATAGGGAAAGTATGGTGTCATGATGAGTTCAGTTGGGAGAGTATCCATCTCACTTATTGAACACCCTAGGAAGAGAAGGCCTATTTGGTGTTATAAACTGTGTGATTCCAAGGAATGGGCTAAGCTGGAGTTTTTTGCAGGAAGTGGAAACACAGGGTCATATGTTGTGGTTTAGCCTTATCTGGCAATTAAATACCAGACAGTCATTCTATCCATCTACCAATCCCCACCCACAGTAGAGAAGGGTCAGAGGAAAAAACACAAAGGAGGCTCATAGTAGTTGAGATAAAAACTATTTAATAATATAAATGAAACTTACAGTGATACTTGCAATACTGTTAATAGTAAGTAACTAAAACAATAGGAAATAGAACATATGATACAGTATTTTACCACCTGTGGACTGACACAGCCAGATTCCAAAACAGCAAGCAAAATCTGAGCAGAGAGAAAAAAAACCCAAACCTGAGCCTGAGAGCAGAGAAGACACTAGAGTACAAGAGGGAGGAGCAAGGAAAACCCAGCCCCACAGCCAGCCTCTAACGACCCAGCTATCTGCTAGCCTAAAAGTCTAAACAAATCCACTTCCCCCAAGCCGCTTTTGTGCCTTCCAAACTGCACATGCACCCAGCATGACCACTAAGCCTGATGTATCATGGAATGAAACAAGATCCCTTAGCCACTGTGGGTCAGCCAGCTCTGTGTAGGAGAGCAGCTCATTCCTGCCTGAAACCAATACTGCATAACAGAAGTGGAAGTAACTTCCTGGTTGTCAAAGCAAATTCACATTGAATTGAAGATAGATTTGAAGTACTTAAGTATTAATACAGAAATGTTGGCTCTTGTGACAAGAAGAATTTAGGAAGGTTGCCTTTCAATAAAAATCAGATAAACTTTGGAAAAATAAGATCAGTCAAAAATGTTGATCATACTGTAACACCACAGCAATTAAGCCAGAACCTGTGGATAATCATGCAATTATTATCCACATTAGCCAGGTCCCAACTGATCAATGTGGTTAGATAAAGAACATATAGTTTTGTATATGTTGCATTAAAAATGTGGAAACAATACACATGGACTGGGTGTCTGCATTGGAAGTACAGTGCAAGAAGAATAGATAACCAACAGAAAACTTACCTGTAGAAGACCTTTCCGGTTCAAGACTTATTCTACTGTCCAATATGCTGTGCCCACAGCAGTAAACAAAAATGTAAGCTTTTTCACTAGGTAGCAGTGCTGAATGAGAGGGAAATTACTTGTGCAGAATAATACATTTGAGGTTATTCCATGTAGTTATTTCAGTGAAGGTATGAATATTTGTGACATGATAGTGTTCCGATGACAATGTGAATAAGTGTATGCTCCCAGATTCTATTGACATGCACTTTATAAAGGCATAAGGCAAACATTTAAATCAGAGATGGAAGTGTGTATGGGAACAATTTTCAGTTGTATAACTCCATGCAGATTTAGTAGTAATGTTCCTTATTATCCATCTGTGCATAAAGCTACAAGATCTGATACACAACTGCAGCATCAACATGGCATGGCACAACCAATTACATTTGGAACTTAGGAAAAGTGTGTTCATGCTGCCATTTTGTCGTAAGTTTTGGGAGAGATTAATGAATCTATGAAACGTAACAATGGAGTCAAAGTGATTTTGATTGGTAACAGGGAGTCTACATCAATCACTGAAAACTTCTGTGGTGATAATCATCAAAAAACTTTGGAGGCTGGGAAGTCTGCTGTGGCTTGCAGTGATTGTTACACTCCCATCAAAGTTAATGGGATATGAACATACATAACTTTCCTTTGCACCTTGGAATGTCTTTTGCACTGTTGTTTGCCTATAGGATTTTTTATTATTATTTTTTGTAATTGGGGACAGTAGGTTTAAAGGACATCACAGTGATATTGGCATAGACTATAAAGCTTATCAGATGTTTACTGCTTATAAACACAATACACTCCCTCTCTCACTCTTTGATCTTATAACTAGCAAAAAAAAAAAAAAGGGATATAACACTTAGAACCTTTTGTTTAAGGCTTTTAATTTAGCTTTATAACACACTCAGATTGCATACTGCTGTATCTATTTAGTAGATCAATAAACTGTGAGACAGAGAGGTTAAATGACTTATCCAAGTTGCAACAGAGACACAGTGACAGAACTGAAAATAGAAGCCAAATGTCTTATTTCTCATATCTTTGGTCCAAGCCATCAGATTCAAGATTAAAAATCAGACAAAACTCAGGAGTTTGGCTGCTGAGGAAACTGCTAAGTTGACCTCAGAGATTCTTATGCTTACAAGTAAATTTGCTTGTAGTTCAGGTGCCAAGATAATAAATGAGATATAAATTATAATGCAATTCATACTTTTGCATGATTATTTTTATTGGAAAGTGCAGAAACCAAATCAAACTTTACCGGGAAGCATGCTAGTTTCAATGAATTTTTTCTCAGGAGAGGCTTTGCAGGTTCACGATGGAATTTCTAGTTACAGAAGCCCAACCCAGAAACACTGGATGTGATGATGGCTAAATGGTTGGAGTGCTTATCCTCAGTTTGGGCAAAAAAAAGGCTCAGTCTGTGTTGCATTTTTTCAAGATGGTGATTTGAGCTTGTTTCTGTTGCATAATCTAGGGATATAGGTTATTCTGGTGACACTCTTGCTGTTTTCTCTCAAAATACTCTAAAAGTTATCTGCTTCATCCAAACACTACATAAGAAAATCTGCAGAAAATTAATATGTTTTAGCTATGAAAATATCCTTTCTCACCCAGCTTCTAATATAGAACCTTCAGTAGTCTATTAGTAACACATTCAAACCAGCAGTGGTCCAAATCATCATTATGTAGCCTCTACAAAATATCTGAGCCATCAAGACCAGGTGTTTACAACACAAAAATCATTACAGTAAATGCAACACATTTCCATAAGTTTTTGACAGTTTTAGTAAAGCAGCCAAAGCCTGAACAGACCTTGAGCCAGAATATCTGTCTTGATTGCAGAAATTATCTTTTCTGTTCAGGCCAGAGGTATGTTGCAGCGGAAGACAGGGGCTAAGCATGGTTGTGATTCCGAGAGGGGAAGGAGGAGTGGAGCTCTGCAAACCATATGACTGTATGTGACCCAGAGTTTGTGGTGTGCTAAGTGATGCTAACTGGAGGAGAAAAGGAAAGAGAGAGCACTATAGCCCTCCTGACTTTCCGCAGCAGACTACCGCTAGGAAGAAGCCTGCTTTGTGTGTTTAACAAGGACTTCTAGCCTTCAGTACTGTTGATTATGGTGGGTTTTGGGTGTGTTTTTTTTTTTTTTAATAATTTTTTTTTTAAATAATTGGATACTGCATCCACAAATCCAACTTTGTAGCCAACATATTGGGATGCTTGGACTGGAGCCAACTCTGTATTTTACTTTCTGAGTTTTGGAGCATTATGTCACGATGAAACCAGAGAAAGTGTGTAATAGATCCATCCCCTTGTTATCTGTGATCTTACTAGTTCCACAGCTTGCAAATCCTCCAAATTAGGTTCACATATCAGCACTTCAGTAGTCTTCAGCAACATCAGCTTGACTCAACATAACAAGCTTTCTGATACTGAAATGAATGTTTGCCCTCTTAGCAGCAGTGGTATAAACGGGATTTCACTTTCTTTAATGGCTGAATAACTTTTGTTCAAGTATTACAGGAATTTATTTCAAATCCTCCCCTACTTTTTGTGTGTGTGTTTGTGAATTAAATTTTGTCAGCGAATGGCCTCTCTCTGCAGAAAGCTTGAGCCATCTAAAGTCTGATATCAAGTGCAGAAGTCCTACTGATCTGTATGTAAAAGAACATTGCAAATTTACCTCTTCAAAAGTGAGAAAATGACCATTATGTTTTTATAGACAACATCAACTTGGTCTCCTTGAGCATGGGAACTGCAATTAATATGTTTAATAGCATAATTGTAGGCAGCACTTTTAGAAGGCACACTGAGCACAGGATGAACAATCCTCTTCCTGCAGCCCTTTGCCTCATTTACCGGACACCTTCTAAGCTGTGCAGCGAGCAAGGCAAAGGACTGACGGACAATGGGCTCATTCACTGCAGAACACTGATTCATTTCTGCATCACCTTTCACTCTGCCCAGGGAATGAAATGAGGGGGGGTGGGGAGGGTGGTGTCTGTGGAAAAAATAGTACGCGTTTTGTGCAATTAAAGATTGTATCATAATGTAGGAGCACAAGAGAACTGTAATATGGTTGAAAAGATATGCTTGATTTGTGGATTCCTTAACTGTTGCATGAGTGACGTTGAAACTGCCAGAGTAGGTGTTTTCTTGTAGTTTTTTGATTTTGTTGTAAGGTATATATGTACAGATTTGGAAGTTGGTGTTCTTTATTTTCATACAGAATTGACAATAATTTTAACGTGTGAGGTGATTAAATTTAAATGAGTTTTTCATGTCAGAAAATGTGGCTTTATCAAAATAGAAAATGTCGTAGGAAAACATCCTTTTTTTTTTTCTTTTCTGAAGAATTCACAGGAGATGGAAATATTTCAGGTCTGTCAGTGTTTAATTTCTGCCTCAGCATAAGCTTAGCAATGACATATAGAAATAGTTGCTTTGGATCTTACATACTTTTCTTCCCAATAGAAAAGATGCTGTGCATCTGGACTATGTTTTCCATACTGCATGGCAGTCTGTCCCTGGGGATCCATGTTAGCAAAGAGAATAGATCCTTTTATTTCAGTTTGTATTTGACAGATCAGATAAAATACGTTGATTCGGGGATATTGAAATAATTCAGCTAAAAAGCTGAAAAAGAATAACGAGAAATTTTTAACTTCTGTCTCAGTTAATTATAAAAATAATATCGGAATATCAGACTTCTCCCTGGGGTGGAAAGTTCATTTTTGATCAGCTATGCCACTTTCCGATTAGGCAAAGCAGATGCTTATATTGCAAATTCTGATTAAGACATACCATCTTATCTTTTATTTTTTTTTTATGATTTATATTCCATTTCAGGCTGTGTGTGTGGTCTGGACAGGGCCTCAGTAGAGCAGAGACTTCAAGACTTTTGCCAAGCTGTGCAATGTTATGGTGGTCTGATGATATGGGTTGCTGCTATTTTCTATTTTAATAACAACTGTTTTCTTTTAACATTATAAAGCTGGCAGTTGTTAGTGTTTTTAATTGAATGACCCATGAAGTGTGAATGATAGGTGGAGCTGGCACAAAGGATGATCCAGAATGAATTAATAATATTAATAACAAGACTGGATTTATTTCGCCTGTAGAAAATCCTCTCTGTGACTAGCCAATAGACTCAGCATTTGTGTGTATGTGTCTCCATCACCACCACAAGCCTTAGTACTTTGTATAGTCTGTTTCCCTTTAAATGCTGCTTCAGGCTTGAGTTCACATGTCTTTCCTTAGCTCATACTATTTTTGTAGCAGATCCAACAGCCTGACAGCACTTTTAAAAAAGAATGAATGAGGTTAAAATACCCAAGTACTGATACGCTGGTTTTATGGCTGTTCCCCATAGTTTTGACTGCTAAGCAGTCAACTATCGGTAATTCACAGGGAACAAATGATTGAAATTCAGACTGTAGTTTTCTTGTGAACTGGATCACAATTTTCTTAGTCTAACACTGAAATACTTCTTTTAGAAAAGCCTCTCCTCAAACTGTACTGTCAGGAAGGTTACTCCAGTCTGTTATTCCAGTTCTACCTGCCCTAGACACATGAATTTGCAGAGGATGCACTAGTTTCAAGCATATACATCTATCTACGCTGTGCCTACTGGTGCAGCAGCTGCAGCTCCCTGAGTCAACATGTGTGAGGAGAAACTTGGGAACCTTGTCCAGGACTGGCCAGTGGGCTCTCATTATCTAGCCATCTGGACCCCAGATTATTGCAGATATGACATGTGCAGTAAAGGCTGCCACACAAATACGTGTTATGAATTCAGCTCATTTTATTTTGAGTTATAGAGTTTTGAATTCACTCTGTTCCTTCATCTACAATAAACAAACACATGTGTATGTGTACACAGACACTACTCTCTTTGTATGCTGTACTTACCTGCTAACCCACTCACACCCCAATGAGTTGCACTGAACTTGCTTCTATGAAAGCCCATCATTCAGCTTCCACGTGCTTCACCTCTATGAAGTTATTATTTCCACTCTTATCTCCTATTCACCCTTCTGTCTCACTGACTGGCTTCAGTGACATTTAATGTTCCTGGAAGATGATTTCTCTCTTTATCTCTTTGTTAAACGTGTGCCATGACTAAGTGTGGGGGGAGAAACCTGGCAGTTCAAGAACGGGAAGCAATTATACATCATACACCCTGTAGCTTTTATATTTATATTTTATATTAACAATTGCCGGGAAACAAGAAGCCAAGCCTTTGAACAAAGAAATATATAACAAGCTGGGACAAGTGTGGTGAGGCAAATGTTCATGTGGAACAAATATTTCTATAAACTGATTCAAGAGCACAGGAGAATTTTTAAGGGACTCATTTGCAGGACATAAATGCTGACCTTATGTAGTCTCTGTGTATAGGAACCTTCATCAGAGTTATAAAGACAAGAATCAGGAGACTTAGTTTATATATAGGGTTGACTCCTGAAGCCTTGTTTTACCTTAATCTCTGAAACACTGGGATGAGGAATGGTTTGAGCCACACTGACTGACTTCGGGCACTCAACTGAAGCGCTCAGCCTGGAAAACTAGCCTTTCCAAACTCTTTACATGTACTCAGTGGAGGATACAGACTCACCTAGAGATCACCTTGGAAAAACTGCCTGACAACTGCCTGTCCCTCTCTACTCACAGTGGAAATATCAGGGAGGAGGATAGGATCCTGTCAGTAGGCTAAGGTATGTGGTGTGAAATACTTGTATGATGCCATGCTGTCTTCTGTCAGTTCATACATCTGTATGAAGATGTAGCGAAGTGGGTATTTTCCAGCTTGGAAAGCACAGGCATATATGGCATTGCATGTATGTTGGATGAGCTCTGTCTAGTATAATACCTGTTGTACAATTATCTGAAGCTGTGAAGGAATTAATCCCTCAAACCCACGCATTACTCTGGGAAGGTCACAGCACAGCTACCTTCATGTGTCTAGGTCACCATATGAAAACAATCCATTACTTGGAGGAGGCTGAGTTTATTTAATTATATTCATTATTTACAAATTCATACATCATGGGACTCTCTGCACCCTAAAACAGTACCTGGATTTGTTACTGGATCTTCATTCCCTGGCTCCTTGCTTTTTCTCTGAAATAAACACCTTTTGATTTCTTGCAACATTTTTTTTTCCCTTTGTAGGCTTTTTGCTCACTTCTAGCTGCTATTCTTTCTTAGCCTGGCCCTCACACTTCCTTTTGACTTTAGCATAGTGCTTTCTCCGTTAACCACATTTCCTCAGTATCTCTCTGGCCCTCTTTTTCCAGTTTAGTTGAATATAAATAGGTACAGACTGCCATTCCAGTGGTTTCTCTCTATAGTAATTGCTTCTGGTGTCATGTTATATTAACGTCAGATGCCCTTTGAACTGATATTGTCTTTATGCTTGTTAGGTACCTGGCACGTTTTCTCACACTAGAAAAATAATAAGGTCAGTTTGCAGAAATTCCTTTTAAACATTACTGGGTATCCTGTCAAGTAGGAAAGATGAAGCTCCTTCTCCACTTTTAGACAGCCATCCAAATCCCTTCTGTCTCAGCCCTCCTGTGCATTGTTCTGGGAGTTTTCTTCCTGTGGACAGCTCAGCAGAATCATGTGGACCATGTCCAGGTCAGTCCCTAGGTTTTGCTGCTTTACAGCTCCTAGTTCAGAAAGATTATGAAAAAAAGGGTCATTGTTGTCTCTGTTCCCTCTTGTTCAATTTGGAGGATGTTCTGGCACACAGTAAGCTTTAGTGAATCCCAGTGATCTGGCACTGGGTCTGGGCTTTGCTTACTTCCTAACTTAGGCTTATAGGCCAGGAAAATGCTGTAATGTAGATTCTTCTCTCCAGTTAGTCCTTGGAGATTCCTCCTCTTCAGATTCAATGGCAGACCTTCATATATTATTTTCTCTGCTTTTTTTTTAGCTCAGCAGATTTCTTGTAACTTCCTGCCTAATGGGTCCATCTCCTCCTCTTCACTCCTTACATGAGCACGAGGTCATAGTGAGGTTGTTTACTCTTAAGTCTGCTTCCAGAAACCTTTGTCCTTGCAGTTTGTAACCTTTTAAACCCTTGCAGGGCTTTAAACATTTTCAGCTCAGTTGATTCTTTTCTTCTGAGTTTTTAGTTTATGCAATTAATCTTTATTTTTCAGTGTGTGTACTTGAGTGTTACAAGATTCTTACGCAAACATGAAAGACAAGAAATAAATACATTGTACAAAGGGCAGCAGGATAGGAATGAGAAAAGGGTAACTTCAGTTTTAGGCTAACAGAGAAAGGAAAGAAAGAGAGAGATGTGATCAGGATGGGAAAGCTCCAAAGAGCAGAAACTAGACACCTGTTCTTCAGGTGTTTCACAGTTGGGATTAACTGACTGATGCCAAAGGACAGTGTTGTAAGATTGTCACACTGAAATTTGACACTTTTGCTCTTTTCCCTGTACATTTATGGTCAAGGTTGACAGAGGATGAAACCTATACTCACAAATTAGGATTCGATCTTAAAAATTATCTTTCTATCTCTTCTGTATTGAAGAAAGTCTGGACACGTAGTGTGAAATACAGACAGTAATAGTAATTTAGAAAATTCTGGACATTGTTACACCAATGGAAAAATGTTCCTTGATTTTAAGAATATTATCTAAAACCTTTACCAGTGGTTGAAGAGCAGAAAGATAACACAAGGAGAAACTTTCAAAATTATGGCTGTTTACCTTTGGGCATTTAAAAAGTAAGCACATGTGGATGGCTGACCTCTCTGGTACTGAGGGAGAGGAACCAGAACACAGCAACCTAGTCTATCAAGTTATGTTCCTAGATCAAAGGTAGCTAACAGCTGCTGGAAAGGGAAATAGGATAAGGAAAAATGCAGACCTTTGGAATGATATGAATCAAAGCACTAAAAAATTTTCTTGAGAGGAATCCTGAAGCAGCTAATATTGGAAAACCTGGTAAGTGTACAGTTTGCGTGAATTCAAAACCTAATTACCTTTCAAGGTAATGCAGAAAGGCATTTGGTGAATTGCCTTCAGTGTGCATTCTAGGAGAGTTCAGAAAATATTAGAAAGTCAGAAGTTAATTAAGCATTCTGTCTGGAATAAGATAAAGGTGATTTTGTTATTCACACAGCAGGCTTTCTGTGAGTGAGTTAGGCTGATGTAAATGAGGGATGTATCTTCGTTCTGAAACAGGGAAAGTATCAGAGAGCCAGGATAATTTATTTAGATTTTGGTAGGTCATATATAAAAAGAGATTTGGAACTGCCTTCTTTCTTTTTTTTTGTCCTGGGAGGGGGAGATGGGAGAGTGATGGTGTTTGCTATTTGAAGGAAATTATTTGCAAAGTTCTCTTCTCCCACTTGTCCCAAATTAAATGGGAAACTTAGTTTTGAGCAACAGAAGAAATAAACTCACTATCTCTAACTTTTCACTCTGATAAAGGTTTGGATAATGAGCCTGTAGGCTGATAATTATGTTGTTTTCAAAGCTAAAGTCTGTTTTAATGGAAATATGTATCAAATAGTTTCCTACTCACTAAAAATGCTTTTCATTTTTAAAAACTTTAAAGTGTTTCAGGAAATATTTTGAACTTTATAGTTCCACCCTCCTACTGACAAACCCATACTAGAAAAAAGAAATATTTCCAACTAAGCATCAGCAATTGCCAATGCTTATCTTACTAAACACTGTTTTAGTAATATCTTGTCAGCACTGCCATGGTTTCATAAAGCAGATCTTCACTGGAACTGTTCTTCCTTTTTTTTTTTTTTTCTTATATATAGGGATATATTCACATATATGTGCAGAGAAAGCTCTTTTTCTTAGTTGAAGTCTTTTAACAAACAGTGTAGCAGGATTTGTGTTGTAACCTCTCCCAGATAGAGAGTCTACTGTGTAGACTGTTCAGAAATATAATGATGAGTTTGGAGTGTGTGTGCATAGCAGTCTCCACTTTATTAGATCAAGTCATAATATTTAATCTCTTTGCACACTTCGTATTGTGGAAAAAGAACAGAGACTGTTTTGTATGCTGTCAGCACCTGACTATATAGACCAGACTGAATTCTAGAAATACAAGACAGATCTCCAGTGTGTGGTACTGATTCTCCAAACCACATCCAACACTGGGCAATGCCCTCCTGTGTGCCACGATGTAAAGACAGAAACCGTTTTGAGGGATGACAGTGATCATTCTTAAGAAAAATGTAACGTGTGGTTTTGCAGGTAAGATTTTAATAATGGAAGAGTTTTGCCAATAGGGATGATGCTTGCTTTGAAGGTAACTTCTCTTTTGAAGGGAAGCCTTCAGAAGATAGGGAGGGAGTGACCATGAAGAATTTCTCCATCTTTTCTTTGATAGTAGTGGCTGGCAGATGGGATTTCTGAAACTAGAGTAAGAAGTCTTTCGAGGAATTATATGGTAGAGAGGAAGAACCTATATGATTTGTCATTGGAGGACTTTTTAAAGTTCTGGGACTTGATGTACCCACTAATAGGAAACTGAGAATCACCTACTAATAAGCAAATAATAAGAAATATAGATGAGTCTAACAGTAGTGACTTTTTATTTCTATTCTCATACATAGTCAGTTCATATGTAATTTGCTTTTATGTTGATTTATGAGGACTTCATCAGACTACTGTTAGTTCCCACAAAGTATAACAAACAAAAACTGAAAATCAGTAGATGAACTTCCTTTTTTTTTTTTTAAATATTCTAAGTGATATAATTTAACACAGAACTACTTTAAACTGCTTTTCTAATGACAGGTAAGATTAACTGAGACATGTCTACTATAACGCCTGCATTTGCAATTATTGGTCTTGTAGATTTGAACTAGGAAAGTCTAATAACAAAATTTGTATAAAAGAGATGACTTAAAGCAAGCTGACCACACATATAATCAGTTAAAGCAGATGAGGTTCATCTCTTCCAGAAATTTGAATAAGACTCTCTGTACAGGATTCTTCTAGGAATTCTTACATGATACAAATTCCCTAATGCTTCACTTATTATCAAATTGTGGCCTAGATTCCACTTATAAATAAAAATACAGAACAAGACCTTCAAAAGGCCCCTTCATGGGTCTTCCCATGTTTCCAGCTCCTACTTTAATCAATGTGAGTTTAAGGATATTCAGGGCTTTCCAGCATCAGATATGTTATATGGCATTCATTCTTTCCCACAGGACTATGAAGAGATATTAATTAAAATCAAGCTAAAATGTTCAGCTTTTTAAATATGTATGTTGTCTTTTTTTTTTTTTCAAATGTACTTTTCTTCTGGATAAAAAATGTGAATACAGACTTATTTCCTGCCTAACTTACTTTCCCATGCCTGCATATTTTCTTCTTTTTTTTTTTTTCCTTTTTTGTATGAAGGAAAGAAATAGTTTTGTAGAAAGCTGAACCCACAAAATCCACTGGGTATTGTTCTATGCTAGAGATTGCTAAGCATAATATGCTAACAATGGCCCAAATACTGTACTAATTTCTCTGGGATAGCTTTTGGAATCTGGGAATTGTGCTCATTGAAGGAGATAGCACAGCTTTACGGTAAAGGGGAAAGCCCAGAATGTTTTCCTGAGCTTGTTTGTCTATCCTGCCGTGAAAGGTCCCTGTATACCACTAGTCTTTTACCTGGCAAGCTAATGTAGTAAGACCTGATGGCTTAAAACTATACAGAAAGGCTAATTCATGAGGCCTTTGTGTTAGTACCCAAATAAATGGCCAAAACCTGATATTATTATTTGGAATATGAGACAGGAATTTTTCTGATTATACTCCATTTTGGCTCACCCTTAAATCTTTAAAGTGATTGTTAACATGTCTCAAACACACACTTCAGACATTATGCTCTTTGTTGTGTGACATGTATTACCTGGAATTAAACATTCACTGCAGTGAACTGAGAATCAAACATGTAAACGTAAGGGAAGGATAAAGTTTGGGGCTACTAAGAGTATTTATATGACAGTAGTGCCTACAGAGTTGGTTAGCTCAGGGACTTGGTGATGGGAGAAGTTTGAACTGGCTGACAGAGAAGAGAAAAATGATATGATACTATCGTGCATGGTAGGGGTTAGGTATGATTTTAAGAATGGGCTCAAACTTTTGGCTAACTGATGTTGTAAACACAGCGTTGTGTAAGGCTACACAGTGTCCTCTACATGGCTGGGGAGATAGGGGTAATGGGGAGTATGGAAAGCATACACAAAACAATTCTGTGTATCTCAGCATAACTTTTCCTTGAAGCCCAGGCCAGAGTTCTCACTTTGCAAGTTCTTGGAAAGTACTGCATGGAGTCAGAGAAGGGTTATGGTATTTATAACCCTGAATGTAGTTATTAGTAACAATTTCCAGTTGCTGACAGAGGCAAAGCACCACACAGTTTCTCCATAAACAAATATTTATGTATAATGCATGGAAAGTGTAAACAGCTTTTATAGTGTGTCTTAAATAATTTCTCAATGCGATCAAGAAGTTAACCTACAAGTGTTTCTTCCTGAACAAAGTAGTACAATCTGCTGTTATTACTATATACACTCACAGAATTAAAGTTTGTCTTGTAACAATGACTTATAATGTAAAGAATCAGTACTGCATTTGGAATTCAGTGCTTTAGCAAATGTATATGAGAACATTTTTTTCTGTGTAATCTCTGTTTCAGAAATTTTTTCAGTCTGTGTGGGCTGGAATACAGAGGTGCAACTTGGATTTTTTTTTTTTTAAAACTAGCAAAAAGATTTTCAGCGCTTCTCAGGCCTTTCCAAAATACTTATCTTGTCAGCAAACAAAGGTTTGGCAGAACCTTATAACTAGACATATTCAGCCCTTTTTCATGACTAGCTTGCATCAGCTTACGTGTGGACAAAGAAAAAATGAAGTATTGCCAAACCTGAGCACTCAAACATTATGAATTGAGCTCCAGAAATTCAGCAAACTGCTTTAAAATTCATGAACTTAAAAAAAAGTATATTGAAGAAAAGGGTCTTTCCATCTGCTCTGTGATGGTTAAGCATTTTGACTCATAATTTAAAGACTTTTCTCTGCATCCCATAGAAACCTAAATCTGTTTTAAAGGGGAAAATTGCACTTCAATTCATGTGTCTTTACAATATTCCAGAAGTTGGGCTTTTAGGAACACAACCAAGAAACAGCTGACTTGCAGTAAAGTTACAATAACTGCTGACACTGCAAGTGTGTAATATGCAGCAACAGCATTACAGGTTTTGGGATGAGAGCTGACATTGTTCTTTCTCTATCATTCAGTTTATCCTTTAGCCAAGACTCTTGAGCTTCCTGCTAACACCTGTGTGTATGACTAGAACAGGGCAGAAAGCAATCCCATTTCACACAGTATTTGTAGATTTCTATATTTAGTTTCATTCACATGAAACTAAATTTAGACAATCTCTTTGAAATAGTGTGCTTGTTTTCAGACAGCTTTACTTGAAGTCCATACTCAGAGGGACCACTTTGGAAAATGGCATTTGCCTCATGGTGTCCTTCAAGGCTTTTATATCAGGTTTGTTTCTAGAGGGCAACAGATAAAAGAAAAAATATTTGTACTCCAGATTGGGAAAAAGAGGTAAGTCCCACTCAGTCGGTTGTGGGTTTGTGGTTGTGGTTTGGTTTTGGTTGTGGGTTTGGTTTTTTTTTTTTTTTTCTGTTGTATGGATGAAGAACTATTCTTTATATCAGAACAAGAATTTGAACCTCTGATGTCCCAGGCTTTTATAACAACCATCCTATGAGAGACAGTTGAATTTCTCCAGCATAAATCTGCCACACACATACGAATCTGAGAAGCTTTGTTTTCATTCCAGTATGAAAAAGTCTTTCATGTTTGGTTTTTTGTTTTGTTTTGTTTTTTTTTTAAAGAAGAAATAAGAAAGAAAAAGAAAATTAAGTTGTTCTGGAGTCAGTAGTGGTCTGGAAGCCTCAGGAAGCTCCAGGTCATAGGGAAGTCTGTCTGCCCTGGACCCTATAGGACAGGAAGTGTGGGCATGAGAATCCTTCAGCTAATCCTTCTGGCTCCTGATTTACCTGGAAGTGCTTCTGCTGGATTGGTTGTAAGCAGGGTTAAACAGGAGACCAGGGCCTGATACAGAGTTTAGCTGGTATCTGGTACAATATTGACATACAGGAATTAGATCTCTATAACTATACCGGTGCATTTCTCTCTCTCTCTCTCTGCATATATACTTAAACATACTTATGCATCTAAACTTTAAGAATATAATTTTGACAAATCCCAGCTGAAGAAAAAAAGTGCCTCTGAATTTTTGTGACTTACTCTCTTGGTGACCAATCTCCTGCCTAACTTATCTCTGCACGTTTGAGAATGTAAGAAGTGCTAAACGGCCTGCACTAGTAACTTACTCACAAATGACCCCAACCTGTGTGTGTCTGAATACCCTTACACTTTTCTAGCTGAAGTCTTCACTTCTACTGTCTGCATGTAAGCAGTCACATGGCTCAAACAAAACATGTTTCTTCCCTCCTTTTTTAGAAATAACAAAATCTTCACATTTGACATACAAGTTGTACAAGTAAGAAGGAAGCTGGATGTGTGTGTTTTCGAAAAGCACCAGTTTTGCTTTTCCCTCTCTTTGGGAACCTCCCTAAAAATTTGACTTAGTTCCAATTTCTTCAACAATTGGCCAAGACATAATTCCCAAATTTCCCTTTCCATCTCTCCCCATTGAACAATATTCTACTTCCTCTGACATGTCTGCTAATGTTTCTGGGAATCTTTAACCAGACTACAATAAGCTCAATTTTTTCAAGATGAAAATCCACAGAAGTTTTTCTTCTGCCAGCCTCTGACCATCATCTCTCTTCTTTTTTCTGTTTAATGCCAATGCTAATGTCAACCTTTCTCTTCCTCCATCTGCAGCTGAGTTGTTATTTGCATGCATCCCACACATCCAGACCCTTGTTTATTGTTTCCCTCTGCACAGGCTGCATCCCTTTCCCTTCATCCTCATTGCCAAGATTATGGTTCATACTGTGCTTATCTCATGTCCTAACTGCATTTCTTTCTCAGTTTACCCCTCCACACTGTGCCATGAAATCATTACATATAGCTCCTGAGAAATCCTTCCTGTACTTTTTCCCAGCCACTCAGGAGGAGTAGAAATCAGATGAAGGTGTGAAATTCAAGCTCCTCTTTTCTATTTTCCACATTTCTCTCACTCAGTTGTTTTCTCCTTTGCCATATCCCAAAGAGTCTTCTGAGAAATTTTGCAGAGGTTACCCTTTTAGTTATTTTACTCCCATTTTTGAATATTCTACTTCCCCAAATCACTAATTATATTGATGTATAGGATTAGTGATTTTTCTGCTTATCTTATAGAGTTGGTCCTGTTTAAACAGTGCTGCTAACTTATTACAGAGAAAAGATTTTTATTATGTTTTGGCACAGCCAATGATGTGCAGACAGGTCTATATGTATAGCACTTCAGTGTTCAGCTCTTAATTACCAGACTGAATCCAGACTGAATCCATCTCTGCATACAGAGATTCTCTGTAGCAGTTTTTTACCAATAGGAAAAAGTCATTCTCCCTTCTTTCTTTATGAATGCTTCAAAAAGAATAGGTGAATTAGCTATACCAAATACAATTCTTAATACTGGAATGACATTGTTCTTTAGCTATTACACCATCTGGTAAAATGACATATGAGATCGTCATTTCATTTGCCCAAAGCAATAATGGTTTATGCCTGCTCAACTGTTATGCTTCATGGCCTTAATTCCTAGGCAGAACTTCTGGAACCTGCTTTCTGAGATTAGCAGTGCCCTCTTGCCTGATTTTAAACAAAAATAATTGGAAAGGCACATGTACCAGCTTCCAGTTTATAAGAGTTCATTATTTGAAATCCCCTGAGTTCCTCCAATTAGAAAACAACATTTTGACTTAATATCCTTCAATTGTTAAAAACTTGCGTCACTGAGAGATCACAGTGAAACGTAAAGGTCCCAGCGCATTGGCACTTGATTGTGAGGGGATGTGATTGTTCCACATTTAGACTGGAAAGGGTTAGGAACTCTGCTTCCCAATGTGCTTAATGAATGAAAGGAAAATTGGACCCTTGAGCCAGAGGCAATGACCTAACTGAGTGAAAAATGTTTGCAGGTTAACAAGGGCAACTGTTCCTTGCTATAATTCCCACTGGAGGTGAATGACAAAAAAGACCAATAAACCTCAGACTTTGGATTATTTATTAACCTGTTTTCTTCCTAGAAGAAAAGACCTTACTGTAGATCTTGGAAGACAGAACTGAAAAAAACCTGTCCTTTTATAAAGAGTAAATTAATGACCACTGTGCACTGCTTAAAAAGAGTAAGGTGTAATATTTAGTATTGCTGTATGCTCTGTGATCAGTCAGATTTTTAAACAGGCAACTTCATTGGGACTGAAACGCAAGGAGAGTAAAACTAAAATTGTGATTAAATGACACTAATTAAAAGCCATATTAGAAAAAAATATGTAACTGGAAGTGACATATAAGCATTGTTGACACTGAATCAGAGAAATATATTTTATGTCTTGTCTTTACAAGCACTGCTGTCTAACATGCTGACACAGCAAATCTGTAGCTTTCCTACAAGTAGTCAGAAACTAGGGTGTGGTGGGGTAGCCAAGTGTCCTGATGCAGACTGGAACCTCCCTAGCTGAAAGTCATGCAATTCACTTCTCACCCTGGAGGGCAGATTTGGTTTCCAGTCTAAACTGTCATGAAGTAATGGAAAGATTCCTGTTGTCTTCACTGAGATCAGATCTGGAGCCTAACCCAGAAGAGATGGAAAAAAATTGCAGAGTAAACACAGAACAACAGAGGAAAAGCCTTAAGACTAGTAAAAACCAGTAGAACTGTCAAACTACCTTTACCAAAAAAAAAAAAAAGAAGAAAAAAAAAATCTAAGTGATGCCTTTTCAGGAAACAATGTAGACTAGTCAGGAGAGAATTGAAGGGTATGATCCAAAGTTGAGCTGTGTCAGTGGGCTTTGTATTGTATTAGTCCCTAGCAGAATATACAAATAACGTATTGCTTCCTGCATCTGAAGTGCCAAAAATGAGACAGTTGCAAGCATTCTGCAAACCATATGTCTGAATCAGTCTGGGAGTGAAGCAAAAAGAAGGAATATGTGTTTACATAAGGCAACTCTCTCTGCAACATAGATATGATACCCATAATACATAGGTGTATTTTCAGTAATGGGAGCTCCATTTTACTCTCATGTTAGAACAACCCTGCATTTTTCAAAATGCTCCTTCCTTATCCTGTTGTGTACCTGCAAATGAAAAGGTGAACATCGTATTTATCTACTGCTTTCCTCTCTGAATGACAGGTCAACCTTCCCGCTCGGCTCTCCTTCCGAAAATGTATGACTAAATTTGTATGGTCTTTAGCTGTGTGTTTGCAAGCCTAATGGACTTCAAAATGTCTAGACAATTTAGATTTGATTGTTAAGTCTTAGCTGAATAAAATATCTGAGAGAAGCAGAGCTTTGCTTTCTAGCCCAATGACTTAAATAATGCAGGTTTTGGTACCTTTGCAGAAAGACATAACTTCATTTGGACTTCTCACCTGCTTTCTTGTAAGAATACAGAGAGAAATAATATTTTAAAAATTATTTTATATCTGTAAATTAAAATTAGTTTAAAATACGAGGTGTTCTAGCACTGAGTGCTTTATTTATTTCATTTAAATATTATTTAGCCTATCCTATTACCTTTAACTTGATTCTTAAGTTGAACTTGCATTTTTTAGAGCACTTGTGTCAGTCAGAAACAAAATGTCCAGTGATATCTGCTAGAAATGAGCACGTGGACTTCTGCTTGTTTGGTGCTCTGTATGTACTCTTCTTCCCCTTTACCGAAAACAGTGAGCACCTGAGTTCTTAACAGCCTTCTAAGAATTAAAAAAGTCTGCTCAGGATATGTGATAGAGCACAGGATTTGAAACAGAACACTCCAAATCATTGAAAGCAGTTTTGTAAATAACTGATCATTTAAGAGAAAAGGTGAATATCTGTGATAGTAAGAAGGAAAAATGGATGAGTTAGATCTGAACAAAAATTAGTGTATGAGAGGTCAAATTTAAATGAGTCTGTAAGGCTAATATTCAGACAAAGAAAGCAGACCTTGTAAAACATCACATATTTTAAGAAGGTATCTGTGGCTGAGTTGGTCCCAGAATGACTGGTGAGTCCATGACTCATGTCACCTTCTCATAGACATCTGTTCTGTTCTGTAGGGTGTCACCTATAGGAAATGAGTTGCTTGCAGAAAGTCGTCATCTGTTTTGCGGTGTTTTTCTTGCCATGGAGAAGGGGAGGCAATAGTCATTAACAGTCTTGGAAGACTATTGCAGATCCCAAGGACTGTATAACTAGTATAAAAATTGTTGCAGTCAGTAGAACTGCCTCTGTATACTGCAAGCAGGTTAGGGTTGTACTTTCATAACTGAGCACACCACCTGAGCTAAACTGAGTGTCTTCAATAGTGTAAAAAGATCTGCTGACTTCAGAATGCAGAGACCAGCCTGAGATAGAAAGAACCACAGAATCATTTAGGTTGGAAAAGACCATTAAGATCATCGAGACCAATGTAAACCTAACACTGCCAAGTCCACCACTAAACCATGTTCCTAAGTGGCACATCTACACATCTTTTAAATACCTCCAGGGATGGTGACTCAACCACTTTCCTGGGCAGCCTTTTCCAATGCCTGACAACACTTACAGTGATGAAATTTTTCCTAATATCCAAACTAAACCTCCCATAGTGCAACCTGAGGCTGTTTCCTCTAGTCCTATCACTTACCACTTGGGAGAAGAACCTGACATGCACCTTGCTGCAACCTCCTTTCAGGTAGTTCTAGAGTGTGATAAAGTCTCCCCTGAGCACCTTCCATATGAGGAAAGGCTGAGAGAGCTGGGTCTGTTTAGCTTGGAAAAGAGGAGGCTGAGGGGGGAACTTATCAATGCTTATCAGTATCTAAAGGGTGGGTGTCAAGAAGATGGGGCCAGGCTCTTCTCAGTAGTGGCCAGTGACAGGACTAGGGGCAATGGCCATAAACTGGAAACAGAAGGTTCAACCTGAACATGAGGAAACACTTCTTCACTGTGAGGGTGAGAGAGCCCTGGAACAGGCTGCCCAGAGAGGTGGTGGAGTCTCTGGAGACTTTCAAAAGCTGCCTGGACTTGTTCCTGTGTGATCTACTCTAGGGGATCCTGCTCTGGCAGGGGGGTTGGACTAGATGATCTCTAAAAGTCCCTTCCAACCCCTCTGTGAATCTGTGATCCTCCTTGTCTCCAGACTAAACAACTCCAGTGCCCTCAGCTGATCCTCACAGGTCTGGTTCTCCAGATCCTTCACCAGCTTCGTTGCTCTTTTCTGGACACGCTCCAGCACCTCAGTCTCTTTTTTGTAGTGAGGGGCCCAAAACTCAACACAGAATTTGAGGTGCCGCCTCACCAGTGCTGAGTACAGGGTGACAATCATTTCCCTAGTTCTGCTGGCCACACTGTTCCTGATACAAGCCAGGATGCCATTGGCTCTCTTTGAACACTTGGGCACACTGTTGGCTTATATTCAGCTGGGTGGCGACTAGCACTCCCAGGTACCTTTCCACGGGGCAACTTTCCAACCACTTGTCCCAAAACCTGTAGCATTGCAGGGGGTTTTTGTGACACAAGTGCAGGACCCAGCTCTTGACCTTGTTAAACCTCATACATATGGCCTCAGTCCATAGATCCAGCCTGTCCAGATCCCTTTGTAAAGCCTTCCTACCCTCAAGCAGATCAACAGTCCTGTCCAACTTGTTGCACTCAGTCCCCTCGTCCAGATCATCAGTAAAGATACTAAACAGGACTGACACCAGTACTGAGCCCTGGGGAACACCACTTGTGACTGGCCACCAACTGGATTTAACTACATTCACCACCACTCTTTGGGCCTGGCCATCCAGACAGCTTTTTACCCAGCAAATCATACACCCATCCAAGCCATGAGCAGCCAGTTTCTCCAGGAGAACGCTCTGGGAAATGGTATCCAAGACTTTACTAAAGTCCAGGTAGACAACATCCACAGCCTTTCCCCCATCCACTAAGCAGGTCACCTTGTCATAGAAGGAGATTGGGTTAGTCAAGCAGGACCTGCCTGTCATAAACATGTGCTGACTGGGCTTGTGTTCAAGAAGGCAGGCTTGAGAGTTGCTGCCCAGGAGCAGCTGGCAGTGCTGCTCATGGAGATTCCCAGTTCTTAAAACCAGCCTTCAACATCATCCCTAGCACCACTGAATTAGTAGGTGTTAGAGCTGTTTCTCACAGCTTGAGGCCTGGCTGAACTGTTAGGAAGTCTTCTCAGTTGTAGATACTACAGAACTTTTCCCTGTTCATGCAGAGCTAATGCTCCTAAATTGGATGCCTAAAGCCTTTTTCCTGTGTCTTTGTCTAGACAAGCCAGATGTATTTCTGATTTTAAGAGGAAATTAAGTGAAAACTTGCCCATTGTTGCTGGATATTGGCTGAGAAGTTTCATCTCTTGTCTCTTTATTGCATATTCTAGGGAACTATGAAAGTCTGCATAATGGATCTATTTATTAAAAAAGAGGGAAAAAGAAAGCAAAATAATCAAAATGAGAAAATAACAAAGAAGATCAAAAAGGAAGATGGTGGGTAATTTTTAAGTTAGTAGAAAAATGTTTCCTTGGCAAAGTAGCCAAATTACTACCTATTAAAGAGTAAGAAATTCATGAGTGAGTAGGAGGTCAGAACTACAGTGACTTGTAATTCAGCTCAGTTTGTATTAAACCTGGATATGAACTTCTGAACTTGCTTTTCCACTACCTTTCTAGTTTGAGATATTGGTAAGAAATTATGAATCATGAAATATATCAGTTTCCTTCTGAGTTATATGGGTGACTCAGCTGTATATATATTAGTGACTCAGCTGTACTGTTCTGAGATTTGAAAAACTTGCTGGTCTCAGTTATCATTTACAGTTCTTTATGCCTATATAGTTCTGTTTGTAATTTAGGGTTTTTTACATGTATTCTTTCAGGGTTTAAAAAAATACAATTTTCTTCTTTAGGGTCCTTTAAACATGGATAGAAATTTTTGTCTTAAATTCTGAACAGGATAAAATTACATTGTAGTGAAAAGCTAAGTTACTTAATAGAGTAAAGATTTTAGGCACAAAATTTTTATTTTATTTCTGTATAAACTCTATTTTAATCTTTAACTCATTTTTTGTAGGCAACTGTGTTACCACTTGATTATCACTTTTGAATGTTCTGCCAGACGAAAAAAAAAAAAATTGGACACATATTGGAGTTTCAAAGCATAATCTGTATGTAGTAAATAGGTTTTGTATTTTTTCCAACAAAAATGGAATCTTATTTTCTTTACTGGATACTTTTCCCAGGCAAATAATGTGTAAACTGAATAGACCATGAAAGTTCACTGACGGAATTCCATAAAGGTGTTATAATGACCCTAAAAGACTACTTATACACCAGTTGTTTCATACAATATTTGTAAACCTCACAAATATTACCATACATGCTTGCATTCAGATCATCCTTGGCTGTGATCTTGTCTCATAAATTAGTAAGGTTGGGTCTTGTCAGTTCTTGGATAGGAGACCTCCAAGGAAAACCCAGATGGTGCAGACATTGATAGTGATTCTGTGGGAAGACCACCTACTGTGTTAGTACTCATTTTTCTTTTGGATTGAGAGCATTGTGTTTGGAAGGATGTTGCTGTTTTTTTCTGAGGTTAAAAATGAATAACCTGGCCAAAACTAAGTATTTCAAAGCATCATTACAATAATCCTAGCACATCTTGCATACAAGTACAGAAGTGGTTCAAATATTGCCAAGTAAAATCAGAAAAGTATTAGAGTTAATTGAAAATATATTTTTTCCTTTTTTTTTTCTTCATTCTCTCTTCATTCTGGTCTATCCACCCCCTCTGTGAAATATTCACTGATAGCTGACAACTAAACCATTTTTCATCTTTGTCAGTATTTCCTGTAAGCTTTTGTAAATAAAATTGAAAAAGCATGACTGCAACAGAAACTGGGAATTCCTTCAGCTCAGAGTTTGTAATTTGGTCCTTATATTCTTTCTTTTTGTGGTATGGAGCAGATAAAATGTTAAAATGTAATCTGTTTTGCATTATTTCATTGACGAATGTAATCTTGCCTTGTGTCTCCATTCCTCTCTGTGGACTAGAATACCTGGTTACTCCATACCTTCTTTGGTGGAGTGGGGCAGGGTGCAGGCATTAAATGGTGCTTCCAAAAACTTTGGACGAGGTGCTCTGTGGCAAGTGAAGCACTATTTACTGTGTGTTGTGTCAGTAGTCTGTATATCCTTATTGGCTCCCAGCTGTTAAATTGCTATGATAATGCATCTTGGAAATTCTTAGGGTTTTTTGTCCCATTTCCTCTGAAGTTCTGTATAAAAAATGATATTATTGGCTAAACACAGACATTTGTCATAAGAGTTTTAAACCCCAAAATTAGATGAAAAGCAGTTAAAGAAGAAACAAAGTGTAATCTGTCCTGTCACTGTTCTGCCCAAATGCAACTTCCTATTAGAGAAGTTCAGGGCAGAAAGTAAAGATAATTTTGCACCTTGCATTTGTTGGCTATTGTCTTTCACACTAGACAGGATGGTGGTTTAAGGAACAGCAGATATCCTTATGGGCAAATATAGGCTTCCTCTCAGCTAAAATCTGAATTACATAAATGCGAATTTTGTATGCAAATTGAGAATATTATAACTCTTTCCTCGTGTTTAGCATCTAGAATTGTATCATGGAAAGAGATTTTCAAACACTGGAAGCTTTCACAGCTTTAGAAAAAAATCTTTGACATCGACAATTGGCCAATGTATTCATATCTATAAATAACAGATTCTTTTCACAGGGGATGTGAAAGTGCATATTACTTTTGGAGCCCACTTACTGTTAGCGTGATGTGTCAGAAACTGTACAGTGGAGTAAAACTTCACATACAATTGCAAATATTCAGTCTATAATGGGTTCATTAAAATTGATCTTAATTCTTCACAAACACAGGTTAGTTCTCAAGTCACATAGTATTTTAAGGATGAAAGAAAATTTCACTAGTAAATTATGTGTTCTGAAGGCACCAGCAAGAAATTATAACCAATTATGGAAAAACAGTAGGCTCATAATATGAAAGCCTCTACTAATCCTAAGATTTCTCATTGACTGTGGGAGATGAAAGTGGAGAAAAGGAGAAAAATCAATCAATTTTTCTCATAGTTTCTAAAAGTTACAGATAGAGTTTCTGAATAAATATGTTGGTCTTTTTGCAGGTGATATGAAAAACTTTGCTGTATGGAATTGACCTGTAGGTTCCAGGGTCTTGAAGGAGTCATGAGTTCCTGGGTGTTACCATTTCTTTTCTGACAGCAAACAAAACCCTAACATGAATCCTCCCATGGCTGTTAGCTCTTTCATGAACTTCCAGTGTCTGAAGTCTGTGAAGGATCACAGCGTCCCAACCCTGTTGTTAATCACGAGGTTGATAATATGATACTGAGAGATTTCTTTCTGATTTTCTGGTTTTCATTTTTAAAAGAAAATAATATATACACAAGCAACATTGAATAATATTTTTTGTGGTTCTGAACTTTTCAAAAGTTCGGTTATATGAGAACTGAGGGTGCATATAATTTGTAGTAATATCTGCTGATTTCAAAGATTTCCTTCGGTGGCAGGGGAGGAAGAGGTGCTTTGATGCTGCTGCCTCGTTTTGCTTCCCCATTTTCAGACTGAAATGCTTTGATATTTCTTGTCATCTTGTTTCTTATTTTGAACTAAATACAATATTGAAAACTACAAACAGTTTTAAAGGTTAAATCAAAACAAACAGATCAGCTTCAGAGACCTTTCTCTTTTATAGATTTGTGGGGCATGTTCAACATTTAACTGCAGAATTTCCTATGGGATACAAAGAGATAACCTGAATTCTTTTGGCATCTCTAATTATAAAAGTCTTTCCTTACAAGTTTATCTACTATTTTAGCAGGAGAAAGTTACAGTGTACTGGGTGAACTCATTAATGGGAGAATCAGGATTTTGTAGCAACTGGCATCATTCTTGCTTGTTGCAGAGCCTGAAACGTGCTGAATGAGTAAGGAACTGTGGACGGTAGAAGACCGTCTTGCTTGCACAGCAGCTCCATGGTGCCCTGATGATCTGCTTTTCTTCCTACCTCTGCTTCTTGGGAGGTGGTGCCAGGGAACTCTATTAAAACTGGCTTATCAAAGGCAGTCAGAAACTCTGTGCTATTCACTTTCTGGGTGTCTGATGGCAGAGACTGTGGAGGACCAAGCTGTAGAACTATTCACCAGTGACAACTGTAGTTTATCTCAATGGGGAACTGTGATTAAGAGCTATAGAATACCTGCTGTGACAGACTTTTTTAAAAAATCATTGCTATGTGTGTGAAATTGGTCTGCCAGCTCTAGCTATATCTCTATTTCTGTTACTTCTGAATAAGAATGTGGATGGTGATTTCCCCTGAACTTATAAGGGCATTATTATGCTTTGCAGCTGACTGAAACGCTATACAAATTAATGCCACTGTGAATCCTGACAGAATCGACATAGATTCTTTCTTCAGAGTAAGACTGAGCTGTGTACAAAAATGTCGCATGAAGCCACACCTTGAATTACATAGATAAAATGGAATATTCACCAGATGATTGCTAAGAATATCCCCAATGAAACAAGGACTTTAAGAAAATACACCTGGTGCAAGACAGTAGTTTTCATGTATATATTTAAGGGGACTGAATTAACATTGCTCTGGCACCAATACTGGAAATTGTGTATTTTGACTACTTTGCTATAAAACTTCAATGTGCTTTCGCTGCATGGATGTATTTAAGTGTGTGTAGTATGTTGAATAGGATGTTTCAGTAAAAAATAATTGTGGTTGCTACAAAGCTTTATTTATATTTCTTAGAAGCTGAATCTAACTGGAGTAAACTTCACTCCTTCTATATTGCATGTTTTCCCTTTTTCACTGCTAGTGAGTTTCATTTTATACTTCAGCCTTATCATCCAACTATGAGGGCATTTAGGACTGTTGAAGACAATGTCCAAATGAAGCATTCTTATTCCACAATCCTAGTAAATTGGAAGTAATCCACTTATAATTATCCTCACAGTCTGCTAGAGTGGAATGTACAGCTCAAACCCAAGTCCTTCTAGAACTTTGGGTTTTAATTCCAGGTTGATTAAGTCTTACTGCCTTTGGGAGATTTTTAAAAATGAGTCTGTCATTGCAGATTCAGCAGAGGGGCTGTCTTATTTGAAAAACACATTGATGTAATAGGAATTAGGATGGATTAAAAGATCTGATGGGAGGGTATAAATAGACATGCTGTATACAGTGCTTCCCAGATTACCTCACATCTCTCTGGGTTTCTTGGTGAGATGTCCTCTCTACTTTTAACAGAAGCATGTCCATATTGAATTTTCAAAACTGATTCAAGAGTCTGAATATTTTCAGGTTCTGAGTGTTCAACATGAAACATTGTTAAGGTTGCTTAATATTCAGAAAGTGCTCAACACCTCTTTTATGAAAGTCTGTTCCCTTTGAGCCAGGCCCATAAAATTACTGGTCACTTCAGAACATACAGGTAAGTCTCCTTCTCCAATATAAAAAAAAACCCCACCTGTTGGACCAAACTGCTGTTACTTCTTTAGCTTACCATGAATATCAGAGCTTGGCAGGATTTCACTACATTCAGTTTCTTCTACCAGTGATGCGTAACAGTGATTAAGTAAGTTCTGTCGTCCTTTGGACTTTGGCCATAGTTTAAACTGCTCAGAGGCAACTGAGTCAGATCAGGCTGAGTGCTACCTCCAAGTTCAGCTCCTTTTCTCAACCCTGTGTTCCCTCCTGGCCTTTGTGGTTTCCTCTTTGCAAAAAAGCACCTCTCCATATTGCATTGGTTAGCTGCTTCTGAATTTGTATGCAATATGATGTGAGGTAGTAGATTTCCTGGCCCACAGGTCATGTAATTTTACAACCTTAAAAGGTAAATTATTGATAGGTTTCTGGTGCTTCAAAAATAAGTAAGTGGTATATTTACAGAGTAAGATCTGGACATGAGCTTTGCTTGAGTTTATTATACTGTCTGTTGCTCCCCTGAGCTTCCCATGCCTCTAGACAGACTCAGTTTAATATCCACCCCAGATATACTGCCATCTCCAAGCTTCTGGCAATCACTGTTATCTGTCACACTGATGTGCTACACAGGAAAATTGTTTTGCATTTTTTGGTGGAGATATAAAATGTTATTGGCATAGGTAGTTTGGAAGACAGAACAGCTTTCTTACCCAGTGAGATATTACTGTGCTCCAGAAGCATCTGAAAGGGGGAGTCAAAGCTAGTCCACACATATGTTCTATTTCACATGGTGTGTTGAGGCCAAAATTTGGGGCCAGCTGTTCCAAAGTCTTTGGCATGTGATTTTCTTTAACCACATTGAGCATTGCCTGTGTATATGTGCTTGCATGGTTGTGGACTGAGCTGCAGAGCCATATAGGTTTCTTAGCCCCTCAGTGTCTCAGTGAAAAAAAAAAGAGAAAATACGTCATTTGGAGTTAAGTCTAGAAAAGTGGTTTGCTGTCTTTTGGCTTATTAAAATGCAGTAGTACTAGAAAATACAACGTGACAACAACTGCCTGACTTTTGCGTCTATATGGGATAGACTTTAATAATGTTTTAAAACTTAGACGATATAGGAAATGAAGCCTCAAAACTCATGTATTCTTGTTGCATGTAAACTGGTACTTTTTTGTCACACATGAAGACAGACATTAAAAACAACTTTATAAAGTATTTATGAGGTTTTGATTTACCACAATTATTTTCTCTGGCTTTTAGGGTCTCTGAATAGTATCTTAATGCTAGATCATATTTTCTGACAACAGAACACCAGATACACTGTAATGATTTGGCATCCAGCCTTTTGGAATGAAGGCCAAAACTGGCTAAATAAATCTTTTCCAATAGCAAGGAGCAATGATTGCATTGTAAACTCTGGATAAATCTGTGATATTACAGAAAGCAACTGTTTTGCAATAAACGGACTTGAAAAAAAAATCTATGGAAAAAATTTCCCATGCTGGAAAGATGCCAACATGGCATTATGCTACCAGAGTCTTCTATACTGTTGCAACTGAACATTTAAGAATGTGACAGAAAGTTTTTTTTCTTGATTATTGCACTCAAAGTTGGGTGAGAATTCCAGAAGGGAGTAGTAGTTAATAGAAACATTAACTTTATTAATAACATGTAAAACACATAGGGATTCCTAGTAGTCAGTTCTACACATGGTTCAAGAAAGGAAAGTGGTCTGTGAAATTGCTTGGGCTCATGTTCTGCAAGGTTTCTATCAGGAGAGGCAAAGCTCTGAGTTGCTTTGTATTCAGATGGAGACAGCGAAGTTTCATTTATTCATTTACTGCTAGTGGTAGATGACTGTAGGTCTTAGAGGCAATGCAAGAGATCAGGGCTGTTTTGCTAAGTACTCTGCAAGTGTGTAGACAGACATCATCCTTACCCAGAAGAGCTTATAACTGAAAATACAGATGCCTCAGACCAGGTGGAAAGGAAAGCCGACCTAGAGAAGCAACCAGTGGAAGCCACAAAACTGCCAGTGGCAGCAGTGGAAGGAGGAGCGATCCCGGAGGCTGAGCCTCATGGTGCAAGCTGTGATTTTCAGTCCACAGGAGGGTGGGTTTGTGTGCTTTCCCTTCAGATTTTTGCATGTGGAAAGACTGTGGAAACACACAGCCGCACACTGACACGACTGTGCAGCCGTACAGGTCCCTCCAGCAGTTTCGTGTGCGTGTGTTAGTGAGGAGAAACAAGAGGGCCCCGTGGTGCTCCTCAGGTCAAGGCCTGGGAGCAGAGGGGCGGGTGCCCTCTGTGACCCCCTGCTGTATCTCTTCTTGAGAAACTTCCCTGCTTTGCTTTAAAAAGGGCCAGAACCAGCTGAACAAATGCATGGCTATTTGGTGTAGTGTTTCCATGCAGTTCAGGTTAATAGTTCAGTTACAGTGCAAAGCCTAAATCAGTGTTCTCCAGACAGTATAGCCTCTACCTCAAAAGAACAACAGTAAAAAGTTATTAGTAAAAAGAACAACAGCAATAATTCAAGTATCTCATAATAGTAATAATAATTCAACTATCACCTTATAGTTTAAAAAACATCCAAGCGAAGATTGTCGGCCAAACTGGAGAGGGAAGGACAAATCAGGATGCAGAAGGACATAGCAAAGTGTAATGAAAGCTTTTTGACTGCTCGTACAGCCCTCTAAGGGCAGGTTTTAACTCCTCGGGTTTTATTATGACCCTTTGTGTCACCATTTGGAGCTATTGCAGTCGCTATGCTTAAAACAGGCATTAGACAGTCACCGTCCCTGGGAGCAGGCGGCAGCAGGGAGTCTCGCAGGCAGAGGCTGAGGAAGGCTGCAGTATGTAGAGACATGCAGGAGAGGAGCCTTGGAATAAATCCAGAGTGAAAATCTTAAGAGTCTTAGCAGCTGAAAGCTGTCAAACGCTCGCCTTAGGCTGCGAAGCGTCTGGCACGCTACCGGGGAGTGTGTCAGGACAAGACTGGCACCATGGCGCTCCAGGGACCACGCAGAAAGCCTTACGGATTACAGCTGTAACTTGGTCGCTTCCTCAGTTATCGCCTTCAGTTTCAAACCTCACAACCCATCTGAAACGTAGTGATGTCCCAGCATGATACACTTAGCACATCTGATTGTTTAATTATTATCCTCCCATCCACACATGTCGAATCACAGTTTCACCTGCTCATGTGGCACCCACATGTGCTGTCCTGAACATCGGCGTGTGAGTGGCTTGGGATTACTGCCAGTTGGGTATCTTCTTTTTCTGCCTTCGTTCATGCTCTTCATTCATCTTCTGCACGCTCCTCTAGCTATCTAAATATAAATGCGTTAGCAAAGTAGTTGTGCAACTCATGTGATGCTTAGTGGAATCTTTGTTAACTGCTTTGAAAGTGAAAAGTGCCTTGTAAATAAAAATAATAGAAAGAATCCTTGTGCAATAGCTAAACACTTGCCAGGGAAAGTAAACACAATTTTTAATTTTGTTTTAAAGCTTCCCACCATTTAAAGCCACATGGGCTTTAATTAAATGTCATGATGGCTGTTCAATAAACATATGTCAAGTATTGCTCAATAAACACAACAGCATAGGTGTTCCCTTGGCATTATGTCAGAAAAAAATACATTTTTATTCTGAAAAATATCCATTCCAAGTGTTTTCACTGTCATTATGTAACGAATACATCCCACTTCCTCATACTATAACTTTTTTTTTTAAAGTTACTAGGTGTTTAACTGCATTTCCAGTGTAAAAAAGTTAATCTGAAAGAGGCTTCAAGAAAGAGGTGGAGGCAGGAAGATGTAGGCAGAAAAGCTGGCAATAAACTTATTTCCAGCAAATGAATGAAGGTAAGAGGAAAAAGGAAATCCTGAGTGGGAATCATCGATAGACTTCCAGGAATCATGTACTTGCTGTATGTATGAATTAGATTAATTTTCTCCTAGTCCAAACCAAAGTACACTGAACAACGCAGAGAGAGGAATCAGTGATACGTTTTTGGTTCCTGTTAAGGTCCATTTGCATTGTTTGGGGAATATATGAATTGCTTTTCTCGCAGAGGCTGGTTTCCTCCACCAGTGTTTTCCTCTGGCAGGCTAGCAGCGTGGCGAACCACGGGGAGCAGCATTGCACATGTTCTTGTAGCAAAGGTGGGATCCAGCCACTATGTTTGATTCTGTGACTCTGGGTTCATGCCATAAGTCAGACATTCAAGGTAGGGGGGCCAGAGGGCAGATAACCTTTTTTTCCTCAGGAGCTGGTAAGAGAGTTTGCAGTGTGTGCTTAAGATGCCACCTGAGCAGAGGCAGAGTGATTTAATAAACTGTCTTGGGACTTTGAATCCTTTCCTGTCTTTGCCATTGCTCTCCTGCTTAATCACCTTTTCATCCTAATGCCTTGGTTTCTTCAGCTGTTAAATGGATGCAGTAAGCAGTGCAGAAACAATCAGTAAAGTGTTTTTATTTCTAGGGAGAAAAGGTTACGTATAATAACTGGACATTATTTTTATCTGAGATGGTTTTGAAGAAGGGGAAGGTTTCATGTGATTCCACTGTATCCTCCCTCATCCTTGCAATAGTGGAAGGATATTTTTTGTAATTCCTGCTTAGTTGTTTCATTCAGTTCAGAAAAAATGAATGCCCACGTGCTTTTGGGGCAATTTTAAATGTTTCTGCCTTAGCACTCTTTCAGAGAAGTTGAACATACATATGAAGTGAAGTCCCTGTCAGGACAGAGGAAGCTGGCAATCAGGCAGCAATTGGTCACAGAACACCAAAAATATAGGTAGGGAGTAGATGAGAAATCTTAGGAGTCACTGTTTGGGAGATTTTTAGATGTGCAGAAGGAGGGTGTGTTAAAAAACCATTCCAAAACTTGTGTGCAACATTACACAGGTACTTATTTTAGAAAAAGAGGTCTTAAACTTAGCAGATTCTTTTTTATTTTCATATCAATAGTTTATTCAGCATCTTCAAGTGATAGCATATCAAGGACAGAAACATCCAGCCACTGTCTAATTCTGCTGACTGGTTATTTCTAATCTGATAATAAGCAGTGAATTGGTTAACAGGGTTGGTACTTAAGGGTGCATGTTTATGCTTCAAGGCTGACACTCCGGTAAGATGAATGGGGGAAGTTAACTTTGCTTGATGCTATTGTTTTAGCTGGTAAGGATAAGGACTCAACAAGATGAAAGTATGTTGGTTTACATTGTCAAGGCTATCTTCACAACCAGAAGCTAGAAACTTCCTTTATTATGAGAAAACAAACACATAAATTCTGGGAAATATAATAAAACTCTCCATTAATCTGCATGAAAGCCTTAAATCATTCAGATTCATAGATTTGCTACCTATGGTAATTTTTTTTGTTCTGCATTTGGAATAAGAGACTGTTGTCATCAGACAGCATCATTGCTTGCATCCATTGATGGGCTGAGAAATCATGATAATAAACCCAGATACAGCAGGCCTCTGTTTTCTTTGAAATGTAGCTTTTGGGAAATGGCAAAGAAGCAGAAAGAAATGCTAATAGAATGCTAGCCTGTTCTATTGAAATCTGTTCAGAAAAATAAATGAGGTTCTGTTCTTGGCTCCTTTTGTCTTGTTGAACAATATAGGATAACTCATTTGACCTAACTTTACACCAGCTTCCCAACTGCAGAAGAAGAATGAATGAGTTATGTATGCTTTCTAAAAATGTTGAGAAATGTAGATGAAAAATTATTATGTAATCCCTAAGCACCAAATTGCGTGACCTTTATTCATATTGAAAAAATGAGGTCTATTTACAGAGTAAACTACTGTTCACCATGAGTAAGGATGACAGGATCCAGCAGGTTTTGTCTTGGCCCGAAGTATACTTCCGAACTGCTGTTTTCATTAGGTGTAACAGTTCCATTTTCATATGATTAAAGGGACCGGAAAATGAAGAAAATTGCAGGTTAGGGAATGATGGTGTATGTTTTAAGGTATGCGTGCTCTAACTGAATCATTGAATATATCTCCGAATACCAGTATCTCATCTGTAATATTACTGCTGGGATTTTCAGAAAAATAGCATGTAATGTCAACTTTGTACTTAAACTGTAACCAACAAACCCTGGGGAGCTATCAAGTTATCAGTCTTTACTACTGAAAACATAACACCGGTTTAAGTATAGCTACTCAAAATGGGTCAAGTTACAGCTGGGTTATGTTTTAGTGAACTAAAATTAATAAGGTATTTTCAGCCAAACAGGCAAATTCATGAATGTAGATGTTTGTAATCAGGTTCCTGATTATATAAGCTCATTTTTATTTAACTCTGTGAAAATTGGTTAGGTATACACATATGCACACATGAAAAATCACTACGAATGCTGAAGTTCTCTGTTCTAGATTGCACAGAAATTCAACATGGAATGGAAATTCCAGCACTTCAGCATTAAAAGTCAGGATCAGATGCTAAGGTTTATGTTGTTTGGGTTTGGAGTTTGACCTTTGTGTACTTTAGATGTGGATGTTATGTACTCTGATCTGAGTTGAAATATGTGGTAACTGTTATAAGACAAAATCTTTCCTTTCAAAACTGAAATGCTTGTGCATCAGATGTATCCACAAATGTTCTCTCTTTCTAAAGGGAAAAAAAACCCCAACTAACCAAATGAAAAAACAACATTAGAGATCATAATATAAGAACTAAATCTGACCAAGTCACTTTAGAAGTAGCAGCAGCAGTAGACGAAGTGACTTTGGTCGCCTGGGTAAAACAGTTAATATTTGTCCTATGTATACTTTAAATGTGTAAAGACAAATTTGCTTCTCAGATAGCCTACTAGAGACTGAGAACTTGAAGGCACTTGACAATCAGGTTTTCATATTTACATTCACCATTTTTCTGTGACTTTGTAAAGGTTATGTCTCTGTTTTCTCTCCAATTCCACTGGTGAATCTCCAAGAGACAGTATGGGTTTGGCCACAAGCGATTAGGTCTTTTTTTTTCAAAGCACATAAATTATTTCTGGGACATTAATTCTGGGAGAATCTAATCCCAGTTCATTGTTGATTTTGGCAGGAAGAAGTTATGCTCTTCAGTCTATTTAGCAAGGTTGTCACATGTCTATCTGTATGGACTCTGTAACACATGCTTCCGTTACATTAAAGATCCAGACAACAAACTCTAAGCTTGCTTTTTGTGACACTCACTGAAAAGTCAAAGAATCCACAGACACCTAAATTAATTACAGTGCTACTAATGCAACCATTTACAAGCCTGCAGAATATATTAATCCAGTTTTTCATAATGTTTTCAGATCATCATACGGAAGGAAAGGAAATTTTAAAAATCCCTAGTACTATTGGTTTTATGCATGCGTATACAATACTTAATTCTGAAATTGAGAAGTTCAGAACTTCTGAAGTGGAACAGAATTGCTCCACAATTCCAAATTGCTCTTTCCAGATTTGATAAATTCAGTGCCAAAAGACACACTGCTTTGCAATACTTAAAAGGTATCTTCAGGCTAAAAGTATACTATTGATTGAGAAGAAAATGCAGGCAGCAATAAAAAAAAATCACAAAACTAAAACCAAGAGTAATAATAGTGAGTTTAAAACTGGCCTTAGGAAAATATGGACAATTGATATAGGAAGCTGAAAGTATCTTTGAAAAACTCTGTAGAGGACAGGAAAATAAGAAACAATAAGTACATAAAGAAAAAGTGAGATGTTAGTTTAAATCCAGTACTCAGCAAGGATAGTAGAAACATTGATCATGATGTGCAAAAGGCAGATGTGCTCATACACATCTGTTTATCTAGAAAGAGACAGGAAGATCTATTTCTACCTTAAAACTAACAAAAAGTATTTTCTATCCCATTAGTAGATAGAAATAAGGCTGAACAATTTTTTTTTTTGTTTTATCTCTTAAAAATCATTAAAAAAGGCTGACTAAAACGGAGTTTAAAGGAATAAGTATAGATGTAGAGCAGTCCTGCAGTTCTTTCTCCAGTGCCACTCAGTGTCTTCAGCGGTCCAGAAAATGTGAGATTATCAATAGCAAAACTTGCAGGTGACAAAACGCTCTGATGAAGAGTTAATGATGATGAAGGGGGAATGACCTAATCTGGAGTGCACATTATTATAGTTTCATTAAATCAAGATAGTTTGCATGACCAAACCTGGGGCCAAAGGACAAAGAATGTACCTAACACTAACAGTCGTGGAACTGCATCGTCTAGAGCAGGTACTCTAGAAAAGACTTAAAATAATAATTTGAAAGTAAGCTACCAGAATGATGCTATGTTTAAAATGTCAGATGCAATCCCTTCATGTCTAAGCAAGGGAGTACGGATGGAGGAGGTGATACTCCCTCTGTATGTCATTAGCGAGAACATTCCTGCAATACTCTGTCCAGTTCTAAGGTTTTCACTTTGAGAAGGACATTGACAAACTGGAGTGGGCTCAGAAGAAAACTGCAAGAAAGGTGTGAGGTTCGGGAAAAGTGTCTTATACTGAGACACTAAAGAAGCTTGATTTACTCAAGGTTAGAAGGAGGATTTATCACAGTCTGTAAGACCTTTCATGGAAAAGAAGTTCTTGACCAGTTCTGTCTCATTAGCTAATAAATTCTTTAAAATTTATTGTTAATTTTTAATTATTATGGTTATTTGATCATTATCCAATTAATGATAAATATAGAACTACTGGAAAATTAATTTTGACAATTCTGAACTGGAAGCAGAGTACGAATATCAAGTGATAATAATTAATGTTTGGAAAAAATTCCATCATAGCAAAGTGCTGGATTTTCCATCTGTTGCAGTTCTTAAACTGAGCTGTAACATACCTCTCAGAAAGACACCCAGTCTAGAACAGATATTATGGCTGATGCAGAAATTGCTGTGTCCTGTTCTCTAATTTATATAGCAGGTCAAGTTAGAAGACCAAAAGGTATAAAATCAGTTGGGAAAAAGTAACTAATATACATTGTGGTAGAAAAGACAGCAGATATGTACTCCAAATACCACTGTCACAATAAAAAATAGTGGAAAGGGAAAATGATGTTAAATGACAGAAGAAAGGGTGACTGGTTTTAATGCATAGCTGACAATTAAAAGATTGTATTTCTGGTACTGAGCCTGCATCTAACTTCCTTACTTTGTCCAATTCAAGCAAATTTTGCTAGGTACACTTTTGTCTAATTTGATTTTTAATTTTTACTGGTGAGTCTGAATTAAGTTTAAAGCACATAAATCAAACACATGGAGCACTGCAAAACATACTCTATTTGTTGTATGTGCCAGGGACGCACAGAGAATTTTTCTTTAGCTATTCTAAAAAGAGCTGGAGTGCAGATGGTTCTGACTGAAAAAAGTATACAAATATATCACATGTGTGTTTATGGTCTTCTGTCCTTCTTAAATCAGGTTTTTCAATGGCACTTCATTCCACTCCATTGTTAAATGGGTGTATTAATGGCTACAATATTTTGCAAGGAAAAGCTAAAGGCATTAAGACTTTGGGAGTCTTTTGTTTGGTTTTTTTCCCTAAGAGAAAGCGCTAAGGTCTGTGATTAGAAAGTGCTTTATAGCGGCAGTGGCACGTGTATCCATTTAAGAAACGTAAGTCCTCTAGTGTCATCTTGTAATCTTTGGGAAGGCACATAGATTCAAATGTGCATTATATTTTGTCTGCTATATATATGGGCCAAAATGCAACTCTGTTGGCTCGAGTCCGTATATAATGTTATCTAATGCACTGTGTTTTCATTTCTACTTAAACAGGCAGGATTCTCTTTAGTGACCAAAAACACAGATTTTTTTTTTTATGCTCTGCTTCATTTTGAGAATATGCCCCTCTTTATATTCCAAGCCCGCTTATTAAAACACATATGTCCTTCTTGGGCTGCTTACCAAAACGACTTCTTACCAGTCTTAGTTACAGACACTTTACAGGTTCAACAAAAAGATAGTGTTAAAATGGAAAGCTTCTTGAAATAGGAAACCACTTCACAATTATTTACCTGACAGCTTTTACCATTTACATAGCTTGGTCTTTTCTCTGCTTCCTCTTATGCTTCTTCTGCCCGTGTGAGGTATTTGTTAAACTTTCTCTTCTCTTTAGAATATTTCTTGAGCTTGGAAACTTTCCAGGGGGAAAAAAAAAAAATAAAAGCTTTCTGTGAACTTTGATAAATTACTTTACTAATAGTGAAATGTAGTAATTTGAGCTCTAAATACAGGGACTATGTGATTTTGTTTGCTTGCTTGCTTGTCTATTTTTACATCCCCGTAAATTATTCTGCACAGATTTTGCTCATTTATGAACAGATTTGGCCCTATACAGAAAGTCTTTAAGGATTTCACCAATATCATTAGAAAATACTCTGAGGGTGGGAACATCAGGAAATAAACCATATGACCCACTTTAGCATGCTTTGCACTGTCAAAGCTTGTATATTTTTTCAGTGGCCCCTGAAGCTGCTGTTATTGAGAGTTTTACTCAGCCTGGACCTCGAAACGACTCATCTTTTCTATCCCTTGCTCCCCCAGAATAAATTTGTAACACTGAAGATCTGAGGGGTGATTGTGAGCATATTAATGTGTAGATTGCTTTTGGTTAAAGAATACTTTGCCCAGTATAGCCTGTATTCTTCCATTTCAAGGCTTCTGCCTCCCAGCACAGCCATGAAGAAATTGCTTCCTTGTCTCACCAGGAGAGTCGTGATAGCAAGTACCTTGCTCTTTACTTACTGCTATGTGGTGTATTAAAGGCATCTGTATTGAATCATTCATTTGTGCAGCAGCAGTTTGTGCACGGCTTACTGAATGGAGCAGTGAGCTAATGAATGAACATTCCTACTTAAAACAGACATATATATCTTTCAAGTTGTATTCCTTCATCTTGATGGCTTGACACTTCAGCCCATAGGCTCAGTCCAAAGTAAATCCATAACATGTCATAGCTGGACAGCCCTCTGATGAGATTCTTTTCAACAAGTTAGCATACTGTTAAGTCATTATTTTCAAGGTCTCTAGCACAGAAGTCCCTTGTTGAACAACTTTGCTTTATTTGGCCCACTGTGTGAAGGCACGTTTAAGTGAGATTTTTAATTCCCAATTCATGAATATTATTCCAACACAAATTTAAATCTTTGTAAGCATTGGACTACTACTGTGCATTCTAATAACATATGGAAGATAATAGTGTGCCCATTCTTAATCACTTAATTAAAATAATTGCTGGAACAACTTTATATAGGAATATATAGGTCTTTTTCCTGATAAATTTGGGCAGTTAGAATAAGTCATAGGGAGGGATTTTTACTGACTTGTCAATGGTGGTGAGTCTTAAACCAATAACTTTAGTAACAAGACACTATATTCATTCCCAGTTGGGCAGTCTTGAAGAGGACATAGTGGAGCAGTGGTGCAAGCTTCTGGCAGAGCTTGTCTAGGGATCTCCTGGCTCCACGCTGGAGAGGAAACCAACGAGAGTGTTGGTTAGCTCCCTGAGCCTCCTGGTTGAATCTAACCTGTCATATTTTTAAAACACCCAAGCAATGGCGGGCGTCTTTTGAGGGAAGTAATTGCTTTTAGCATTCTTTTTCCACTGCTTTCTTACCATCTCAGTATTTTCTTAAGGTGTTTCCCGTTGTAACAGGAATGTGAACTGTACGTAGGCCCAAAGAAAATTAACAGTGACTCAGAAAATGAAAATTATCTCGAAAAACCACATTGCTCAGGAATACAGTATGATGGAGAATTGATTATTTCTTCTAGGGGAAGGGGCCAAGGTGTTTTATGATACCATACAGTTGTAGCTGAGATTGGCCTGTAGCCCAATCAACTAGTCATTCCTTTCTGGTATATTTCTGTATTGGACTTATGCTGAAATGCCCACAGGAGATTTGGTTAACTCTCTACAAATGCTTTTGCAGGTAGTGAGTGTTAATATAATTTAAAAAATCTGCTGTTTTCCCACCCCTCTCCTACTCTTCACCTCTCTTTGTGAAAAAGGTAAATCATTCAGAGGTTGCTTTCAGCAAATACCAGTTTGTAGAATTAACAGGAAGGGCTGCAGTTCCTCTATGCACATGATACTTTCTAACACATCACAGGCATCTTAAATAAAAACCATAAAAAACACACGTGAAAACAAACAAATTCCTTTCCTCCCAAAATATCCACACAGGAAAATGCTATGTAGCTAAGTATGCTAAATACACCTCTACTGGTAGCTTGTGTACCAAATTATGCTCACCAAATTGTGGATATCCTTTTTGAAACTGAGGGCATAAGAGTACTTCTTTCTTCTACCAGCACAAGCTGAAAAACCCAGACATATTTAACCGTCAGCTGCCTAAGGAAATGTCACTTACCAATGTTTAGGATGATAGATTGCATCCTTTCTCTCTTGTACCATTCTCTCTCCTTCCTCTCCAAGGAGATCCATTCTCAATTTTTTACCCTTAAAACCTAAAAGAATCATACCAAAAGCTTCTCACTTAATTCATCACTTCCACTTCCTCCATTTTGTGAGCATATACGTAGCATAAAATGTGGTGCTTGTGGCACTCTGCTCTTTGCCCATATGTGAGCTTAGGATCAGCTATGCTGGTCAAACAAATGAACTGCTTTAAAAACAAACAAACAAACAAAACCCATCTCAACTGCTTTTAGAAATACCTATATGAAAAGGAGTTGGTCCCTTCCTTCCACATATAAAGTTACTTATAAAATGTTGTAACAAGTTTTGGATTATCAGCATTCAGAGATAAATGAGACAAAGAAAAACAAGATGTCTAAATACTTCCTATAATCCATGATAACTTCCTATAATCCATGATAAAAGGGGTGGAATATTTCAAATTATTCGCAAACCTACATAAATGGATATTGGGAATCATGTCACGGCCAAGATCAAGTGGATAGCTGTGAAGACAGTTCAAGCCTAACCTGACCAGCTCCAAGCCACGGTAATAAAGCCTAGGTCTGAGGTGCCTCCTGCGGAGCTGGTGTTCTCTGGTGCGCTACACCACTGTGGGGCACATTACGCTGGGGTGCAGCACCAGCCCTGGGGTATTATTCGCTGTGTGCAGTGATGGGGTATTTGGAAAATGAGCCCTTCCAGGCCTTCACCTTTACAGCAGTGTTATCTCCACTTCAGTTCCAGCTATACTCAGTGTGGACTAGACTCCGTACTAATACATTTTTTTTGTTATGCTAAAGGAGAAGTGAAGGAAAAAACCCCCACAAACTAACAAGTACATATTTAGTACTTCCACAAAGTACTCAGTCTCCAACAGATTGTGGCTCAGGAACCTTTTCATCCACAGTGTTATCTCATGTTTAGTAGTTACTGGTTATTGCCATGAGTTTAGCTGGTGACCTTGGCAAACTTCTAGCATCCGCAACTTCTGTCATTCCATTTGTATGAAGAGTTACGTCTCTGACCATTTTGGAGGTGACACCTAGTACCTTCACTTGATTCCCACTAGTTCCTGAACTGGAGGAGAAAAAGTAATTCCTTATTTACCATTTTCACACCACTCATGATACCATACACATCCATCATACTGCTTCTTTTTTGTGGGATCTCTTTCTAATTTGAAAATTAACCATTTGATTTTGTCTTGTCCCTTTAACCAATTAAGATCTGAAGACCTTTCTTACCACAAGGCTGTTTAGTTTTTTTAGGAGGTTTTAGGGACA